>NW_007731821.1:0-81437 GCF_000696425.1 Galeopterus variegatus
AACCCTCGGCGGGAGCGCCACTGCGCTCCCAAGCAGCGCACTGTAGCAGTGCGCCACTGGGCCAGCCCCTGGCAGTTTCTTTAAAAAGGTAAACATGCACCTACCATGCAACTCATTCTTTCTACTCCTACTGATACATGCAACAGAAATAAAAACATGTATCTAAACGAAGACTGGTACACAAATGCCCATAACACCTTTATTTACAGTTGCCCCAAACTGAAAACATTTATAAGAAAACTGTCAATAGTAGAATGGATAAATAAATCATGATATATCTATGTAATGGAATACTACTTGGCAATAAAAAAGAATGAAATACTGACACATGCAGCTGCATGGATGAATCTTAAAATAATTATGCTGAGTAAAAGAATTCCAGCAAAATAAGATTATACATTGTATGATTACATATATGAAAAATTTTAGAAGACATAAACTAATATATGGTGACTGAATATAGGTGTAGGGTTGGTAGAAGGGTGGAAGGGGAGGAAGGAATTACAAAGGGCCACAAGAAAATGTTTGGGGTTGATAGATATGTTTATTATCTTGGCTGAAAGGACAAATATAGAATTTAATAATGCATGCGTTATATATTAACCTCAGCCAAATTGAGCAATAAATTAGTTCTGAGTATTCCCGGTTATTGTTTACCTACATGCCTCAATTGTTGTCTGTACTCCAATCATTGTATGTGATAGAGTAACATATTTTTACAAAGCTGAGATTGAATACTAAATCTGTCATTTTTATCCTTCTTAAAATTTCACAATATTTTCTTTTTCCTTTTTTTTTTGCGCATGTCAAATATGACTTTTATTTCATTGTTAATGTTATGATACACTATGAAATTCTAAGTCGTCTGAGGGCTTATGAGACCAGGTTTTCACAGGTTTTGTATTCCCACAATCTCTAGCACAACAAAAGGAGCTTATTAATATTTGCTGAATAAATCGGTGGAGGAATTAATGTATAAGTGAAAACTTCAAGGCAGACACTACATGAATGCCTGGTAGAAATGGATGCAGTGCCATCATTTCAATGGGAGGTCTAGTTAGATATCCTTTAAGATATTTTTCATTTCTAAAATATTGTAATTATCTGAAAATGTTGAATTTCCACTTTTATAATGTTATGACTTTTAAGTAAAATGATCTCTAAAGTCCATTCATTATTAATGTTCTATTATCTTGTTATTGTATAAAAATTCGAAACATGTTCTACCAGTGAGTTCCTCATTGGTGCTTATAAAGAGTGTCCCAAAAAACACTTGGGGGAGGAGGAGTGTCAATGAAAAAAGAAGTGATTCATGGAATAGGTTTTCTTATAAAAAGCATTCAAAAATATGCATTATTAGAACATTAAGAACATTTATTTCCTTGTTTTTTTTTTTTTTTTTTACTATACAATAGTCTGCCTTTTGAGAAACGGGTGCCATCATGAAGAATGTCAAGATGTTGCATGATTGATCACCTGATGCATGAATAAATGACATTCAGTTTGTGCACTGATGCTAGGCAGCATTTACAAACTATCGTATTGATGCATGTGGTCTATTTAGTGCTTGCTGTTCTATCTTATATATCTTGTCTTATTTTTAAACATATATTGTGATATTTTATTATTTTGCGTATACTTGTTTTTAACAAAACATATTTTCTCTCTAATTTGGATTTTTTTCTATTATAGAATAAAATTCACATGAATCAAATTTTTTATCACTTCTCACAGTGATTAAATAATTAGTGTTTTTTGCTATCAACTTTCATTTATTTGCACATTATATCTTATAATCTCTTGTTGGTGTTACATCAATACATTTTAATTTTTAATAAATTCTGTGTTCAGAAGTTTGGGAAATGCTGACTTAGCCAAATAATTATTTGTGTGACTACTTGATTAATGTTTCCATCTCTCTCAAGAAAATAAGTTTCAAAATAGGCCCCATGTCTATTTTTTGCTTGCTGTTGTGTCTCTAATATCTAGCTCAGTTTCTGACACATGCAAATACTAAAATAAAATTGTGTATTAATATGCATACAATCAGGAACTAGTAATTCATGTCATTAAGTTAGTAAGGATTGCCATTTGTATCAAGCTTCACAATGGGTTAGGATACTTTCACTGGCATGTTTTTACCATTTAGACTGGGTTGCTCCTATTTCAGCCAGCCCATCTATTTGTTCTGTATAGAAATGCCTATTCTCACTAATTAAAATGTTATTTCTTTTCTGCCTTGGCACTTATGCCAAACACATTTTTATGAAAAGAAAAGTTTAATTTACCTGACTGTGTAAAAACTACCTATAGTAGCTTGTGCAATTTAAACTCACTATTAAATTAAACTCCTTCTATATGCTTAAATGTCATTTTATCTTTGTAGAATATTTAAACACATATTTAAATTGAACATGTCCTTAAGCATTGTCACAAAGAAGTTATTTTAAATTTATTAGTGCAGATAAATGATATTTGAGCCCACATACTTTGGTACTTTTAGATTTTAAACTGTTTAATTTGCCATTTTACTGGTGACAAGTTCTGCTGATTCTATTCATTATAAGTGAATCACTGAGTTCAGCCCACACTCAAGGGGAGGGAAATTAGTCTCCATTTTTTGAAAGATGGAGTGTACAAAAATTTATGGACATATTTTAAAATGACCACATAGAGATACTCACAAAAATCAATATTCTAGATAAAAGAAAGTACTTCATTTCTAAACTAAGCACAAAATACTGTAAGAATGAAACAGTCAGGTAACAAGGAAAAACTCCTAAGATTAAGGGAAACAATTGTTGCTACGGTTGCTGAAATAAATACATACAAATCTAATAGAAGGGATAAAAGATAAAATTGGGAAAGTTGTCCAGAATTTGTTAGGAAAACCAATAAAAATAAAAATTCAGAAAGCAGAAAGTAAGACTATGGATAATGAGTAATAAACATCCATCATTCACTTGGTAGAAAATGCAGCATGGAAAAAGAAAGGAGAAGTACTTAATAAAGAAAAGGAGTAACAGGTAGAATAGAAGAAGTGAAAAGGGAGGAGATAGAGTAGACAGTGGAAAAGGAGAAGAAAAGTGAAAAGAATAAAAAGAGGAGGAAAAAGAGAAAAGAAAGAAATTTCTCCAGATTCAATGAAGCTGATTTCTCATTAGCAACCCTGAGTGTTAGAAGATAATATGACAAATGACTTAAAAACTCTTGAGTTGGGCCGGCCCGGTGGCGCACTGGATAGTGCGCCGCTTGGGAAGCGCGGCAGCGCTCCCGTCCGAGGGTTCGGATCCCACGTACAGACCGGCTCCCGCTCACTGGCTGAGCGAGGTGCGGGAGCAACGCCAAGGCTTGCGATCCCGTCGCCGGTCCCCGGTCCGGTATGGGGGCAACACTGAGGGTTGCGATCCATTGCCGGACACGGAAAAAAGACAAAAAAAAAAAAAAAAAACTCTTGAGTTAAAATGATGGTCAAACAAAACTACCATAACCAGAAAAAGTTTCAACAAATGGGACACAAATATTTTGAAGACATGTGAGGACAGAGTTTTTATCTTTCGCAAGGGCAGGTTTAAGGAACAAACATTTTGGATTGGAGTAGAAGGATTGATGGCTCTGGGCAAATGTCTGCAGAGGAAAAATAAGAAGGCAATGAGACTTCCCCCTTTACTGAAACAGACTCTACCAAACCTCCCACTGAGAGAAACTTAAAAATCTCAGGGAAAAATCTATTTGAAGCATTGAGCACTAACAAGGCATCAAAAAAGCATGAAAATTTCTAAGAAGAGAATGTAGAAAGGTGAGCTTTAATAGCAGGGGCATCTATGGATTCAAGAAGCACAGCTGGGCAGAGCTATAATGGACTCAAATGATTTGGAAACAAATATTCGAGTTCACAGCCCCTGAGTACAGAGGCCGTGGTAAAGAGCTTTAATAGCAGGGGCATCTATGGATTCAAGAAGCACAGCTGGGCAGAGCTATAATGGGCTCAAATGATTTGGAAACAAATATTCGAGTTCACAGCCCCTGAGTACAGAGGCCGTGGTAAACCCCTTATGCTTTCGGTCAAGACAATAGAAGGGTAATATGCTAGAATTAAAAGTAAATCCTAAATGAGCCAGCCATTGCATGGAATGATACTAGCTTTTAATCATATAAATGCCTTATGGGATTAAGGTGATTTGAAATTGTTAGTTCCCTAGTTATCTGTCAGAAAAAAAAAATGTTCTGAGGGAAGATAATATTATTCTAGAATGTGAATATCTTTATAATTTTTCATATACAATGTTTAATATATAATTAAATATAACTAGGAATGTGAGGGCATAATAAAAAATAAAGTAAACTATAGGCAATAGAAAGACATACATAAAGGATCAAGTTAATAGGATTATCTGATACCAACTTTGAAATAAGAATGTTTGATATGTTGAAGAAAGTGAAATGTAAGATTGATATTTTAAGCAAAAACTGAAATATATAAAACTGAATTACATTGACGTTCTAGAATGGAATGATCATAACTAAAATTAAACTTAGTGGATGTAGGTTTTCAAGCAATTAAATTCAGCTACATTTCCTTAGCCTGTCTTATTCTCTAAACTCCCTTCTTCTAACTCATCAATTACAGGCATATTAGACTTTTTTTTCACCATAGTCTTAATCTCTTTTCTGTATTTTTGATTGTTATTTTCCTTGTGTGTTTCATTTTTGATATTTTTCTTGGATCTGTCTTCTAGTTTACCCCTTCTCTCTTCAACTGTATCTAATCTACTTTAGAGTTTCCAATGTTTGTGTCTGATGGGAAGTTAATAATGTCTAAAATAATGAAGGATGGTAATATGGGTTAATATGAGACTAAATCAAAATAAACATTTATCATAGATAATAATATCTAAAAGAATAATGTCTAATGAAGTCACACACATTTATTAAAAAGACACAAAAGCAATAGAAAATAGAAAGGAGCAGTTTAGAAGAGTGTTAAATATTCCTATGTTATCTAGGAACAGGTAAAATTATTAATTCATATTAGATTTTCATATGTCATAGACACATGTTGTAGTCCATAGCATAACCATTGAAAGAGCAGTAGAATAACTTATAGGTAATAATAGTGGAGGGAAATGGAAAGCTAAAAAATAATTAATCTACAAAAGAAATATCCTAAATAATTTATTAATCTAAGTAATTTACCTTTAAGAAGTAATTAATCTATAAATAGAAGAGAAAACAGAATAGAATGGGTTGGACAAATAAAAAAATAGTTTGGTATATTTAAGGCCAAATATATTATTAACAACATCAAAAGTAAAAGAACTAAATACTCCAAATAAAAGACAGTGATTATTATACTGGATTGAAAAGAACTTCAGCTGATACTTATCAACATTAACTGTTACACTAGATTAACAACTACAGCAATATCAGCTGTTATAAGAAACAACTGAAACAGAAGGGCACAGAATGTTTGAAAGTAAGATGTGAAAAAATATACCACATCAAACACTAACCAAATGAAAGTTGGTATAAAACCATATATAAACATGACAGGATATTTTAAGACAAAAAACATTACTAGAAATATTATTATTTCATAATAATAAGGTAGAGAACTGTTTTCTTTCTTTCCTTCTTTTTTTTTTATGGAACAAGCTTTTTTCATTGGAAAATAAAAATAAGCATTGTCCCTGGAGACTGAGGATCTTACAGACAGACTGAATCTGAATGTCAGATACTCAGAGAAAAAAGGTTTATATAAGATTTGCAATTTTCACTACAATTATGCTTACTGAAGTTCCTTTTATACCTGCTATTTCAGCACTTTAATGCCATTTGTTTTCAAGCTGAACTCTGGAATCCCCCGCTCTCTAAGGGTTCTGGAGGTCACTTGTGCCTGGTTCCCTCAACAGCGTTATCACTCAGGGTGCTTGTCATTTTTTATTGCATTTCTCTGATATTTACATAGCCCACCTGGCCCTGAGAGCAGGGCAAGCAAGTTATATCCTCTGTTTCCTTCTTTTGTTGTTGTTGTTATTATTATTATTATTATTATTATTTTTAACAATTTCTTTCTGGAAGAAAGTTGTTGGGCTCAGACCCTTCAAATCCGTTGTTCAGTCTGGGTCACAATGCCCTCACATAGAGGCCATGAGCAAGGTAATAGGAAAAAAGATCCTGGGAGCCATGGGTAAAAATTAGTAGGCTTTATCCAGATGTAAGCTCAGATAGCTAGCAGCAGCAGCTGCCCTTGTGGCCCCCCTGGGCATCCCAGGGGCACTGTGGCTCGGAGCTGTGTGTCCTTTATACTTTGTGGGTCAGATAACCAAGGAACACCTGGGCACACATGCGCAATTACATCAGATAACCAAGGGACACCTGGGTGCATGTGCGCCTATTACATCAAGCAATAACCAAGGGACACCTGGGCACATGTGCGCATATTTACATTAAACAGGAGAGGTCATGCTCGGCAAGATTCCACACATCTGAGGGATCCTGACTATTTATATTTCAGTTTTCCTTACAAAGCTACATCTTTTTTTCTAAGTCTATTATCTCACCCTAAATTTATATTAATATAATTGTAGATTCACATGTCACTGTAAGAAATAATACAGAGAAGTTTTATGTACCCTTTACCCAGTTTCCTCCAATGAGAACGTCTTGCAAAACTGTAGCATAGGATTACAACCAGGATATTGACATCAATACATTCCATCAACCTTATTTCAGATTTTCCCATTTTACTTGTACTCATTTGTGTGTGCATGTGTGTGTGCATGTGTGTATTTAGTTCTATACTACTTTAACACACGTATCTAGCACCACATTTGTTTTAGTTGGCTCAGGCTGCCATAACTAATACTTTAGACTAGGCGGTTTAAAAGAATAACATTCATTTCTCACAGTTCTGGAGGTTGGGAAGTCCAGGATCAAAGTGCTGGTAAATTCAGTGTCTGGTGATGGTCCTCATCCCAATTTACAGACTGCCATCTTCTGGCTGTGTCCTCACATGGTGGAGAGAGAAAGCTCTGGTCTTTTACTATTATTACAAGGGCACTAATCCCATCATGGGGCCTTCACCTTCAAGATCTCATCTAAACCTAATTGCTTTCCAGAGACCCCACCTCTAAATATCATCACATTAGGGGTTAGAGATTCAACATATGAATTTGGGTGGGACACAAACATGCAGTCCATAGCAATAGTCAATATACGAAACTCTTCTATCACCATAAAGATCTTTCCAGTTGCCCTTTTATAACCAACTCCCTGCCTTTCTTCCCTATCTCTAACCCCTGGCGACCACTAATCTGTTTTTCATGTCTAAAATTTTGTTATTTCAAAAATATCACATAAATAGAATTATACTCTATACTTCCTTTTGGGATTGGCTTTTTGTCCCTCAACATAATTCCCTAGATATTTGTTTAACTTGTTGCATGTATCAATAGCTGGCTACTTCTCATTTGGTGGAACAGAATTCCATGGTGTATACACACCACAGTTTGTTTAACCGTTCACCTACTGCACCTTGCTGTTTCTAATTTTTGGCTATCAAGAATAAAGCTGGTATGAACATTGTGCACAGATTTTTGTGTTAAAATGTTTTCATTTCTCTGGGATAGATGACCAAGAAAGTAATTGCTTGGTTGTATAGGAATTGCATGTTTGTTTAATAAGAAACTACCAAGCTCTTTTCTAGAGTAAATATAGCATTTTATACTCTCACCAGCATGTATGAGTGATCCTGTTTCTCCATATCCTTGCCAGTGTTTGATGCTGTCACTTTTTTGATGTAGCCATTCTAATAGACGTGTAGTGATATTTCACTGTGGTTTTGTTCCAGGAGGTGCTCAGTTTCCCTAGGCGAGGATTTCAGGACACTGGCTCTGGGTTTCAAGCCACTCCCTGAGGTCTCAGGCCCCTCTGCTAGGCTCTCCCGTAGAAGAAAGTTACTACTGCCAGTTAGACCTTTTTTCAGCACCAATACAGGGAAAATGAGACCACAAGGGTCTGGCTTATGCAATCCAGTGGCTGGGTGTGCTCAATAGAGAGCACAGATTACTCTTGAATATGCATGGAGCATGTGATAGGATCTGACATGCTCCAGGAAGAGACTGACTGAGCATGTGCAAGACTAACTGTTACATAACTGGGAACCACCCCCTTAAATGAATATTCATCAGGTAGAGAAAGTATAAAAGCCGAATCCTAGCTGAAGGCGGGGTGGCTGCTCACCGCTCCTGGAGGCCGCTCTCACTTGGCTGGCTGAGGTGTGTACACTATACTTTGTATCTCACTTACTTTCAGCAAGCAGCTGCTCATTCTCTGGAGCCAGCCAGCACTTTTTACTGAACTTTAAGTATGTTTTTCTTGCTTTTGTGTTAGACTTGATTTTTGTGTTAAACTTGGTGTGGGCCCTGCTCAGTCTCTGGAGCATGCCGCACTCTCTCTGTGGAACCTGCATTTCTTATCGGTTATATTAAACGTGTTCTCACTTTCTACTATGACTCTGCCCTTTAATTCTTTCCTGTGGTGGAGTCAAGAACCTGGTAAGGGGACAGAGCCAGCTGAAGCCAACTACTGGGCCCCCGGACCCTACCTCCGACATCAGTTTTAATTTGAATTTCCCTGATATCTAATATGGAGCACATCTTTTCATGGACTTATTTGCCACCTTTGTGTCCTTCTCTGTCAAATGTGTCTTCATGTCTTTTGCCAATTTTCTTATTGGATTATTTTTAATATTGAATTTTGAAGTTCTTTTTATATTCTAGATATTATACCTGTGTTGGAGTTTTTGTTTCCACATATTTTCTCCCAGTTTCTAGCCTGTCTTTTCATACTTTTCACATGGGCTTTTGCAGAACAAAAGTTTTAATTTTGATGATGTTCAATTGATTGATTGTTTCTTTTACAGATTGTGCTTTGGTGTCAACACTAAGAACTCTTTGCCTAGCCCTAGATCCTGAAAATTTTCTTTTATGTTTTTATTTCTAAAGTTTTACAGTGTTACTCTTTTTTTTTTTCGTTTTTGTCTATTTTCGTGACCGGCAACGGATCGCAACCCTCAGTGTTGCGCCCGTACCGGACCGGGACCGGCAACGGGATCGCAACCCTCGGTGTTGCTCCCGCACCTCGCTCAGCCAGTGAGCGGCCGGTCTGTATGTGGGATCCGAACCCTCGGCGGGAGTGCCGCCGCGCTTCCCAAGCGGCGCACTGTAGCAGTGCACTACCGGGCCGGCCCTACAGTGTTACTTTTTATATCAAAGTCTGTAACCCATTTTGAATTAATTTTTATATGGGAAGTCTTCTTTTTATTTTAGGCCCCTTCTGTATAAATTCAGTTTTCAGATATGACAACATGTATTGTTGGTTTTCAAATAAACGAGTTCATTTAAACATAAAAGGAAGGTGATGAACAGGAGATCATGTTTTATACTTTTTACTTCCATGCCTTTGTTTTTGCTATGCCAGCTGCCAGAAATATTTAGTACTTAGTACTAAGTAGTTGTATTTTCCTTTCTAAAATCTTCACTTTTTTAATGTTTAGCTCCAAGTCCCATTTTCTCAAGAAAGTGTTTTCTGACCACTTCTCCTGAATGAAGACTCTTTCTTCTTGATGTTTTATGGCACTCATTTGCACAGTTAGTGCTGCATGCAACTAGATTCTTGTCTTTTTTTTCCCTTTTTTTTAATACATTATGCTCTTTCCTACCCCAGGACCTTTGCACATGCTATTCATTGAAATTCTCTCTCTACGTTCTTCACCTGGTTACCTCTTCTTTGTCCTTTAGTTTCCAGTTCAAAAATTCATAGATTAAGTCCCCCGATCTCAAGCTTTCTTAGAACTGGTACTTAGTACAGCTGCTAATTAGGATTTATTTGTCTGGATATTTGACATTTTGTCTTTCACACTAGACTATAAACTCTGTAAGGGAGGAGTTATTTGGTTTTGGTCACCCTTGTATGATGCCTAGCAAATAATTGAGGGTTAACAAATATTTCTTTGAAAAAAAAGTGAGGGAATGAGTAAATTTTTAATTTGTAAATTTCTGAAGGCAGGAGCTATGACTTACAGCTTGCCTTTATAGAATCTATATGTTAGAAATATTTAATATTTGATTTCCAAGGCAGAAAGCTGAGTATTTAATTTATGTATATAATGAAGTGTTTAAAAGAGCAGCAATATTTGCCTGGATAATTCTTATTGGGTACAGAAGGCCAGGTGGTACATAAAGCAGTTCCTGACAAACTTATGTGATTAGACTTAAATAACCATAATAAACAACCAGAGTAAGTACTTATATTCTTTAATTCATTGAATGTAAAGTCGTTGCCAACAAAGTCTCCCATTATTTTTGTTATATAGTAAAATAAAATGCATGAAGAAATATAGGGGTGGCCAGGCAAATGAGGCTGTTAGTGGCCAAAATTGTACTAGAGCACTTTGTAAGACTGAATATAATTTTGCTGGTCTATTTATGAGTTAAAAATATGCAGTATTTTGTTTGGCCCATTTTTACTTTACACCCTTCTGGGAGCCCACTTGAACTGCAGCTCATGTTTAACTCCCTCCCATCGCTCTGTATTTTCCATCCACCCAGGGTGGACGGGAGTGAAAGTCACTTTGCTACTGTCAGCTGCACTGGAGCACACTGAGTCTTTCCCAGAAGCAAGGAAGATAAAAGCTGCATGTAGAGGACTTTCATTCTTAGCTAAACCTAGTTGCTTTGGCCTGAGGGGCTAATCAAGTATTATAAACACTGATTAAATAAGGCAGGTCATTTCTGTCACCATTTCCCAAAGGGAGAAATGGAGGCACCACACCTGGGAATGATATTTGCAGACTCAGGAAGACAGTTTGCTGTTGCTTAATTCCTTTCCCTTGCAAATGCCACCGGAGAGCACTGGAGGAGTTAGATGAAGTTTGAATGCTATTCAAACAGGTCACATTTGGGGGCTGAGGTTCCTCATTAAAACTTCCTGTTTCACTGCTGTATATCCATATGCTGTGTATCCAAATCCATGACAGAGGTGCTGTCCACCTCCTGTCTCAACATCTAACAGTCCTCGCCAGACAGAATGAAAAAGTTGATTACACAAAGCTTTACCAATGTCTCTTGACAGCAAAGAGCAGAAAAAATCCTCTTGAAAAAATGAAATGTCAGCCAAAGCTTAAACATATTAAAGCAAGATATGCTATATTATTTTCTTAGATTAGAGATTAACTAGTTTCTAATTAATTCCTGGGATGTATAATAAGTTAGCATGACTGGTTTTACGATTCAGGAATATTCTTTAATCCAGTTTTGTGTTGTTGTTACTTTTTCACTCGGGTGCTTACCTACTTGTAATGTTGGTATTATCATGCAACTCAGATAGTAGGTTTTTGGAAAGCCAGTGCTTTGGGAATTGAAAGAGGGGGAAAGCTCAAAATTTCTTTTTTTCCTAATGAGCTGTAGTATATAAGTGTTAAAGCAGGCCAAGATTTGGAAGGGGGGAAAAACCCTGAGTTTGAGCTCTTCATATCTTGACAATTCTCACCCAACCCCTGCCCTGATCTCTGGTTTGCCTCACAGGGATGTTCCAAAGAAATTGGGTTGTGTGGCAGTGTGGGCAGCAGGCAGGGAGGAAAAGTAGGATTTTAGAATTAAATGACTTCTGAAAAGGGTTGCACATTTTCATAGCAGGGAGTGTGTCAATGGAAATCATTGGAATTGGTGCAGGTTCTGTGACATTCACATTCCTACTTTCTCTCCAGTGGCTTTTCTTGAGAATTGGATGGGGCAGATCTCTCCATCTTCCACCCATTGACTCATGACATCCTGAAGGCGAGACATCCCCTCATTCTTAACTCTTACTGCAGGGAGAATTTATGAAACTGTAATCCAGAGACCTTCATATGGCCTCTAGACAACCTCTTCCTTAGTTTAGAACTTTAGAGCTAAATGTTACTTTATAGATTTTCTAGATCCTTGCTCCTGAAAATGTAGCCCAAGGAACAGCAATATTGCCATTACTGGGGAGTTTGTTAGTAATGTAGGGTCTCCACCCCAGACCTACCGTATCTGATCATGACTTTCATCAAGATCCCGAGCGATTCATCTGCACATTAAAGTCTGAGAAGCACTACTCTGGATCAAACCCCTTATTTTATAGGTTAGGAAACTGCAGCCCTGGTCTGACAAGTTAGCTCATGCCATACAACAAGTGAGAACCTACTATCCTGCTTTCTCCTGGCGTACTGCTCTTCCTCAGTATGACACTGCTTCTCTTGAACCTTGAATTAAGAGTTATCTGTGTGTTTGTGTTCTCCAGTGAAAAAGTAAATGACCCCTCATTCACATAAGTAGAAATCGGGTCTGGGTTTCCACGATCTCTGATATAACTTGTGGAAAACAGCTAGCACAGTGCCTGTGTACATAGTAGGTTCACAATTAATACTATTATAATCTTAATAATACTATTAGTACTAAGAGTTGTTGTCATTAGTGTTGCATGAGTGGTAAAAGTAGGAGAAAATGGTGAAAGTTTCACATGGAGGTTATCTTATGCACCCATGTAGCTTGCAGACCAGACCAGGAACTTCTGGAGACTGGCATGGTGGGACATAGGTTTGTTTTCACTTAGATTCCTGGCAGAGGCTGGGAGGCGGTTAGCTGGTGAAACATCTACCACTGCCTCATAGCTCCTTGTAATCATAAGAGGACTATCTTTACCTGCTTCTCTGGCATTGGTAAAGTAAAAAGATGAGGAGTCATTTAAAGACACTATCCATACCTTTTGTGTCTTTGGGGGGAACCTCTAAAGTCTTCTGCTAATTGCAGGCTTAATCCTTCCAGATAAATGGGAGATGACTCACCTCCTGTCCAGCAGTCTCCCTTCTCTTAATATTTTTTTCTGTCTTCCTTTTTCTTTTCTAAATATTTATTGAGCATTTACCATATGTTAGCCTCCAGGGTAAGTACTGGAAGAATAAATAGTGCTTAACTTCTGCCCTCAAAAAGATGTTACTGTAGCAAGGGAAACACATATGTGTAGCTGCCATGAGGGGAGGGCAGTGAGAGAACTGAAGAAATACTGTGAGAGAGCAAGAGAAGGTGTGATTAAGAATAGAACTTACTGAGCACCTACGATAGCTGCACACTGTGATGGCACATTACATATCTGTGTTGTGTAATTCTTTCCAATTAAGTAACAAAGCAATGGGAAGTCTCCACTAAGGGAGTGGTACTTGACTTAGATTTTGCAGACTGCATAGTGTTTCACCAAGAGTCGAAATGAAATAAGGTCCCTGTTTTGACAAAATAGCATAAGCAAAGACAGGATGAAACAGGAGTGTGTTCAGAGAATAACAAATAGTTAAATCATGGGGTACACAAAGGAGAATGGCAGGGGACGATACTGAAAAGGTAGATTGAGTTTTGATTTTGAAGGGTCCTGAATGTCCCGCTAAAGAGTCTGGCCTCTATCTTCTATATGGAAAAATTTTTTTTTTTTTTTTTGTCTTTTTTCGTGTCTGGCAACGGATCGCAACCCTCAGTGTCGCGCCCGTACTGGACCGGGACCGGCAACGGGATCGCAACCCTCGGCGCTGCTCCCGCACCTCACTCAGCCAGTGAGCAGGAACCGGTCTGTATGTGGGATCCGAACCCTCGGTGGGAGCGCTGCCGCACTCCCAAGCGGCGCACTGTAGCAGTGCGCCACTGGGCCGGCCCCCTATATGGAAAAATTTTAAGCAGTGAAGTCACATACATAGATTTGAGGTTTAGAAATATATCTCTGGCATTTTGGTTGTGAAGAGAGATTGGAGCTAGGAAGACCAGTTGTAATGCTATTAACGTAGTTCAGGCAAGAGTTGTCAAGCCCGTGAACAAGAGCAGTACAGAAGGAACAGATAAGCTAGACAAGAATCTCTTCTCTTCTCTTCCTGTGTCTCCCTGGAAGGGAAGAGAGTGAACTGCTTAGCCCAAGATCTAGACTTAGGGCTCATACAAGTCACCTGTGGTGGAGTTTGCTTTGTTCACACATATTTAAATACAAAATAAAGCTGTGAAGAGAAAGAAGTTAAGCACATACTTAGCTATACTTGGAAGTTCATCTCCAGGCATCCCTTGTGCTTTTACCTACCTGGACTGTAAATCGGGAACAATTTGTAGACTTTATCACAGCTCTGACACATTCTTGTGTGCTGGCCTATGGCCTTCTTACCTTACAGGTGAGTTAGACCTTGCCTCAACTGTTGACAGCTGCAATGGTGTGTATATGGGATTTCTTGGCTAGAAGTTGTATGCCTTCTCTCTAGATGCCTCCACTTCTGGATGCGGGATGCCAGATCCAGGGCCTGGTGAGTGTGATTAATGTTATTTACTGTAGGGTCAGGTTTTTTTTGGGGGGGGGAGGGGCATAAGTGATGTGTGACAAGGTGACAGTAGGAATTTGGGATGCACTATTCTTTTCCAGTGGATGGGGAACTAGGACAGTCCTGTCTGATTTGTGTCAGTGGGTTCCACACATGGAAGTGGATTACCGCCACTCTAGTAACTGCACTCAGAGTGGGTTTTACTTTAAAGGGCTGAACCATTTTTACATCCTGTTCTTAAATCACGGGGTTTAGGTAGCAGTGCCATGATTAATTATGGCCTGAGTAATACTTCAGCTTTGGGATTGAACAATCTCCAAAATGGATCCTTTTATCTCTGAAAAGTATGTCATACAGTAAAAGTCTTACCCATGTGTAATAAGCAAAGGTAGGGTCAATCAGAATTAAATAGAACTCTGCACGACAGGATTTCAGGAAGGACTTCCTAGAACTCTAGAGAAAAAATAATTGATGGCTAAGATATTTTCAAGTGGAAGTCCTACTGGAGCTAGTTTAATAAATATATAAGTTTTATGTTGTAAGTATAGTTTTAAAAGTAATTAAAAAGTTTCTTTTCAAGTAGTGGTAATATTTTTCAGTTGCATGTTGAGGAAGCTGAAGCACGGTAGGTAGGCATACAGGCTTTGAAAGGAGACTAATGTCTTTTCACACTTTTATTCCTCTATTTACTAGCTGGCGAATCTTGAATACTTTACTTAGCATTCTTTTTTTTTTTTTTTTCCTTTTTGTCTTTTTTTGTGTCCGGCAATGGATCGCAACCCTCAGTGTCACGCCCGTACCGGACCGGGACCGGCAACGGGATCGCAACCCTCGTTGCTGCGTCTGCACCTCGCTCAGCCAGTGAGCGGGAACCGGTCTGCATGTGGGATCCGAACCCTCGGCGGGAGCGCCACCACACTCCCAAGCGCGCACTGTAGCAGTGCACCACCGGGCCGGCCCTTTACTTAGCATTCTAAATGCCTATTTCTCATCTTTAATCTGAGAATAATAAAACCCAACCAATTGGAGCATTGTACGGATTAAACGGGGTAATGCATGTAATGTGTTTGTACAATAGGGTGTGCGCAGTTCAGTTTCTTTGCGCTTTCCTCCACAGAATTAAATGCGCTTTTCCTTCAGACACATTGAGTGAATGTTATTGATCTCTTGTCAGCAGCGATTGAAATTTTTAAATTTTATTTTTTGAATTATCATACAGTTGAATCTTTATGGGGTATATGTTTCTATGACTTTTACCACATTTATAGATTAGTAAAACCAAAGGATGCAGAACAATTACATCTCCCCCAAAAGACCACCTTGTGCTATTCCTTTGTAGCTTCCCTGTACCCCTAATGCTTTGCAAACAGTAATATGTCCTCTATCAATATAGGTATGTCTTTGTGAGAAAATCATGTAAATGGAATTATTCCCTGTATAAACTTTTGAGACTAGCTTCTTTCACTCAACATAATGCCTTTGAGATTCATCAATAGTTTTTTCCTTCTGCTGATGAATAGTGTTCTGTTGTGTAGACGTATTACAGTTTGTTTATTCATTTACTTATTGAAAGACACTCAGATTGCTTCCAGATTTGGCAACTATGAATAAAACTGCTATAAAAATTTGATGTACAGTTTTTGTGTGAATGCAAGTTTTCATATCTCTAAGGAAAATACATACCCAGGGGTAAAATTTCTGGGTCACATGGTAAATATATGTTTAGCTTTATAAAAACTGACAAAGTATTTTGCAGAGTGGCTGTGCTATTTTGCGCTCCCACTAGCAATACAGGAGAGTTCCAGCTGCTCTGTTTTTTTCCAGCACTTGGAATTATCAGTGTTTTTATTTTAGCCATTCTAACAGGTGTGTAGAGGTATCTAATGTGGTTTTAATTTGTTTTTTCTTAATGGCCAGTGATGTTGATTGTCTTTTCATGTGTTTGTTTATTTATTTTTTACCATACATACTCTCTCTTGAGTGAAATGTCTGTTCAAGTTTTTTGCACCATATTTTAGCTATTTGGCTTTCTTACTATTGAAATTGTGTTACCTGTGGATCAGTTTAAGAACTAATATCTTTACCATATTGTCTTTTGATCGATGAGCAACATATATCTCTCCATTTATCCAGCCCTTGACTTCTTTTATCAGCATTTTATAGTGTTCAGCATAGAGATACAGTATAGTTTTGTTAAGTTTATATCTAATTATTTTGTGTTTTCTTAAAGCTATTGTAGGCAGTTCTTAAAATTTCTTTTTCAAATTGTTTATTGACACTATATACAAATACAATTAGTTTTTGTGTGTTGACTTTGCTAAACCCTCTTATTATTTCTAGGAGCTCTTTTATATATTTCTTGGGATTTTTCTACATAGAGAATTGTGTCATTTATGAATAGAAATGGTTTTATTTCTTTTCCAGGCTTCTCCTAATGTATTTTCTGTCTGAGATCAGTGCCCACTTCCTGATTTTATGCTACTGTGTGCCTACACTGGGGGAAACAGGGGAAAAAATATAAAACTCCCTAGCAATTTAGTGGTATTTCAAATATTAGTCATCTTCCCCAATCCTACTGCTACTATTTACTATTGAGAGTATTCAAAGAGATGCTCCATGCACTCTATACAGTTTTACAGCTGCAATCAATAGAAGAGACAATGTGAATGTGTTACCCATCTTAACTCAAACCCAAACCAGAGGTTAGATTTCCCCCTTGCCCCCCAGGTATTAGGGTATATTTGCATTTCCCCATCTATACTCTTTTTCTGTCTCTGATCCTTAAGTTTCTTTTCTGACCTTAATCTTAGACAGATAGCCAGGGTTGTGAGCAAGGAGCATATCAATCGAACAGAGCAAAGTCAAGTGGATATTGCACATTGAGCTTTGGTTTTCTTAGCTCTGGGCTCCAAGGAATTGAGTTAAATGAATCTGGACACAGGGCAAGAGAAAACTTTAACTGGGTTTATGTTCAGATTATTTCAAATTAGTGAGTTAATGAGCCCCTCAAGCCACAGAAATTATCTGGATCAATTTACAACACAGGAAATCAATGGAAGCTTTCATTGGTTGACCAGCGAGGTTGTTGGTAATTCTGCAACATTTGCATTTTAAAATGTGAGTGTGGGAAAAGACACTGGAAAAACCTGATCAGGATGGCAGAATAGACAATATCCAGTGTCATTCCTCCCACCCCACAACAGATCAGTTTACAACAATTAAAACAAAAAATCACCCATTCTGAGATGACTGGAGCTCAGGGGAAAAAGGAAGAGAGACCTGTGGAGTTATTGAAGATTCGTAAGGCTGAAGTGAGAGGGAGAAGGGACCAGTCTAACCATTCCAAGTCCTGGTTGCTTCCAGGACCAATGTGGTTCAAGGCAAGGAACAGCTATAGTGTGTAGAACAGCCATCAGGAAATGGCAAAGATGCAGCAGTGCCCTTTGCATGGAGCTACTTGGCGTCTGCAGGGGAGAAGGGTACTTTGGAGCGTACCATCTCATCTCCAGGCCAGCAAAGCCACCAGCAAGCTTCCCCTGGACCCACATAGGAGCAAGGGGCCACAGGTGACAGGAAGAAGGAACCCTCTAGAGTTTGGTGAGTTTTTGCAAGGGATTTGTATATGACCTGCCCCACGGGAAACATTAGGACTGGAGAGGGAGGCTGACCCACCAGGGGAGCATTGGGGTGCAGCACAGGCAGCTGATTTACATTCCAGTTGGCATGGGCACCAGACAGTGGAGACCTATCAGGGCAATAGAAACTGCAAGGGGTGCAGTTTGTGGAAAAGACTCAGTCTTGGGCCAGAATCTCCAAGCAGACTAGTTGTCTCTGTGGTGACCTCAAAAGACACGGAAGTGACTAAAAAGCAGACAATTAAAATCTGATCTGCACAAAAACCTTTCCCCAGTTTGAAAAACAGCAGCAAAGCAGCACTTTATCTCAAGCACAGAGCTCAAGTCCCAGTCCTCACAGGAAGCTCCCCTCAATTCAGGAATTAACCGCAGAACAGAAATTAGTTTCAATGCAGAGTTTAAGTGGTTGTGGTAGCTATTAATTCACCACAGAATGGAAAAGAAAAACCCACAGAGCAGAGACAAAGGTCTGTTATTAACCAGTAAATGTCTGATACCACCAAAGAACACCTACAAAACCTAGAAGAGGTAGCTGTCTCTTCAAAAGCTCAGACATCAACATAAAGACACAAAGATTGAGAAAGAACAGAGACATATAACACCCACAAAAGAACCAAGCAAAGCAGCAGCAATGGACCCAGAATAGCATATTTATAAAATGTCTGACAGAGAATTCAGAGTAACCCTCTTATCGGTGTTCAGGGAGTCATAAGAAAATATAGATAGAAACTTAAATGACATCTGGAAAACAATTTGAGATCAGAACAAGAAACCTGACAAAGGAATAGAATCAATTAAAAAAAATAGAAATTCTAGAAATAAAGAATCTATTATCCGAACTGAAAAATTCAATAGAAAGACAGCAGACTTGATGAAATGGAGGAAAGAATCAGTGAGCTCAAAGACAGAACATACAAAATTATCCAATCAAAGGAGCAAAAAAAAAAAAAAAAAAAAAGAGAAAGAAAGAAAAAATGAAAGAAATGCCGTAGTTATGGGACTCCCTCAAGTGAAATAACCTCCATGTAATGGGCATACCTGAAGGAAATGAAAAAAGAAGAGACCTAGAAAGCATATTCAAGGAAATAATGACTGAAAATTTCCCAAGTATGGAGAAAGATAACAACATCCAGGTGCAGGAAACTCAGAGGTTGCTAATCAAATTCAATCCAAAGAGGAACACCCCAAGGGACATCATAATCAAATTATTAAAAACCAAAGACAAAGAAAGAATATTGAAAGCAGCAAGAGAAAAGAAACCGGTAACATTCAGTGGAGCCACAATACATCTCTCCGCAGATTTCTCAGTAGAAACCCTCCAAGCCAGAGAGAGTGGGATAATGCTGCAGGAAAAAGACTGTCAGCCGAGAATTCTGTGTCCAGCAAAACTAACCTTCAAATATGAAATATAAGTAAAGTCTCTCCCAGACAAACAAAAGCTAAGAGAATTCATCAATACTAGAACTGTACTACAAAACACTAAAGGACCTCTTCAGTATGAAAGATGATGATACTAAGGCACAGCAAGAAAACATCTGAAGGTATTTAATTAATTAGTAAAGTAAGTTCACAGATGACCTCGGAATACTCCAATATTGTAAGGGGGTGAATAACCCACTTACATCCTTAGTATGAAGACCAAAGGACAAACCTAAGAAAGCAACAACAAATACAACAGCCATATAAGAGATGAGCAGTATTAAAAGATGTAACTTGAAACAACAAAATGTCAAAAAGTAGAAGGGAATGATGCAAACCATAGAGTTGGCTTTTTTTCTTCTTTGTTCTTAGATATCAAAGTTAAGTTATTAGTCTACAGTAATCTGTTATAACTATAACATGTTTTTTTGTAAGCTTCATGGTAACCATAACATAAAAACTTATGAGGCATGCTAAAATAAATAGCAAGAGATCAAAATATGCCACTAGAGAAAACCATTCAATGACAAAGGAAGTCAGGAAGACTGGAAAAAAGGATCTAGAAAATAACCAGAAAATAAGGACCAAAATGGAAGTAGCAAGTCCCTATAAATCAATGATAACTCTAAATGTAAATAAATTAAATGCCCCAATTAAAAGACACAGAGTGGATGGATGGATTATAAAACAAGAACCAACAATATGCTTCCTGCAAGAAACACATTTCACCTATAAAGACACACATAGACTGAAAGTGAAGGGACAGAAAAAGATAATTCATGCTAATGGAAACCAAAAAAGAACAGGAGTAGCTATAGTTATATCAGATGAGATAAACTTCAAGCCAAGGAAAGTAACAAAAGACAAGGAAGGTCATTATATACTGATAAAGGGATCAATTCAACAATGGGATATAACAATTCTAAATATATACACGCACCTAACACGGGAGCACCTAGATATATAAAATGATTAGACCTAATGGAAGAGAGTGATTCTATCACAATAATAGTTGAGGACTTTAATACCCCACTTTGAGCAAAAGGACAGATCTCCAGACAGAAAATTAACTCAGAAGCATCAGAATTAATCTTTACTTTAGGCCAATTGAACCTAATGAAGATTTAGAGAACATTTCATCCAATGGCTACAGAATACACATTCTTCTCATCAGCACATGCAACATTCTCACAAAACAAGCTTCAACAAATTTAAAAAAATTGAAATGATATCAACTCTCCTGTTTAAGCACAATGAAATAAAACAAGAAATCAACAACAAAAGGGACACTGGAAACTACAAATACATAGAAATTAACCAACATGCTCCTAAAAAACAAATGGGTCAAGGAAGAAATAAAAAACAAATAAACAAACAAAAAAACAAATTAAAAAATTCCTGGAAACAAATGAAAATGAAAACATAGCATACCAGAACCTATTAGATAACAGCAAAAGCAGTTCTAAGAAGAAAGTTTATAGCAGTAAGTGCCGACATCAAAAAAGAAGAAAGACTTCAAATAAACAACCTAACATTACACCTCCAGGAACTAGAAAATATAAGAACAAACCAAACCCCAAATTAGCAGAAAGTGAGAAATAACAAAGACCAGAGGAGAAATATATGAATCAGATATTAAAAAATAATACAAAAGATCAGTGAAACAGAGCTGTTTTTTAAAAAAGATAAACAAAATCGACAAACCTTAGCTAGATGAACAAAGGCAAAAAAAGAGAGAAGACTCAAAATCAGAAATGAAAAAGGAGGCCAGCCCGTGGCTCACTCGGTACAGTGCGGTACAGATAACACCAAGGCCATGGGTTTGGATCCTATATAGGAATGGCCCGTTAGCTCACTGGCTGAGCGTGGTGCTGACAACACTAAGCCAAGGGTTGAGATCCCCCTAAAAAAAAAAAAAAAAAAAAAAAAAGGAGACATAACAAATGATACCACAGAAATGCAAAGCATCATAAGAGACATAGGAACAATGGTTCACTAACAGACTGAAAAACCTAGAAGAAATGGATAATTTCTGGGCTCATAAAACTTACCAAGGTTGAATCAGAAAGAACTAGAAAACCTAAACATACCAATAAAAAGTAATTTAATAAAAAGTCTTTCCAGCAAAGTCTTCCCAAGGACCAGAAGGCTTCGCTGCCAAATTCCACCAAACATTTAAAGAAAAATTAATACAAATTCTTCTCAAACTCTTCCAAAAAATTGAAAAGGTGGGAATACTTCTGAACCCATTCTACAAGGCCAGCATTAACCTCATACCCAAACAAAAAAAAAAAACCAAAAAAAAAAAACCAAAACCACAGCAAAAAAACTACAGGTCAATATCCCTAATGAACACAGATGTGAAAATCCTCAACAAAATACTTGCAAACAGAATCCAGCAACACATTAAAAGATCATTCACCATGATCAAGTGAAATTCATCCAGGATTGCAAGGATGGTTCAACATAGGCAAATCAATAAATGTAATATATATTACCAACAAAATGAGGGGAAAAAAATGTGATCATTTTGATAGACATGGAAAAAGTATTTGATAAACTCCAATACCCCATCATGATAAAAACACTCAACGAATTAGGTATGGAAGTAATGTACCTCAACACAATAAAGGCCATGTATGAAAAACTCTCAGGTAATATCATACTGAATGGACAAAAGTTAGAGGCTTTTTCTCTTAGATCTGGAACAAGACAAAAATGCCCACTTTCCTCACTTGTATTCAACATAGTATTGAACGTTCCAGCAAATGCAATAAGGCAAGAGAAGGCAATAAAGGGCATCCAAGTCAGGAAGGAGGACATCAAACTATCCCTATTTGTAGAATACATGATCATATACATGGAAATTATAAAGATTCCACCAACAAATTACTAGAACTCATAAATGAATTTAGTATATTGTCAGGATACAAAATCAACACTCAAAAATCAATAGCCTTTCTAAACCCCACTAACAAAATAGCTGAAGAAGAAATCAAGAAAGTAATCCCATTCACAATAGCTACCGAACAAATGAAATACCTGGGAGTAAAAATTTAACCAAGGAGGTGAAAGACCTCTATAATGAAAACTGTAAAACACTGGTGAAGGAAATTGAAGAGGACACAAATAAATGGAAAGATATCCCATGTTCATGGGTTAGAAGAATTAACATCATTAAAATGTCCATATTACTCAAATCAATCTACACATTCAATGCAATCCCTGTCAAAATACCAATGGCATTCTTCACAGAAATGGGGAAAAAATGATCTTAAATTTTTATGGAAGCACAAAAATTGTATTATAATTATAGCTAAAGGAATCTGGAACAAAAGGAACAAAATTGGAGGCATCACACTCCCTGATTTCAAAATAAAATATAAAGCTATAGTAATCAGAACAGCATGGTATTAGCACAAAAACAGACAAATAGACCAATGGAACATAGTCGAGGGCCCGGAAATAAACCCACGTACTTATAGCCAACTGATTTTTGATAAAGGTGCCAAAAAGTATAAACTGAGGAAAAGACAGCATCTTCAATAAATGCTCCTGGGAAAACTGTATATCCATATGTAGAAGATTGTGCAGAAGATTATCTCTCACCATACAAAAAAATCAACTCAAAAGGATCGAAGACCCAAATTTAAGACCTGAAACTATTAAACTATTAGAAGAAAATATAGGGAAAATGCTACACAAAATGGGAGTGGGTGGTGCTCTTTTGAGCAAGACTGCAAAAGCACAGGAACCTAAAGGAAAAATTCATAGCTAGGACCACATCAAACTAAAAAGCTTCTGTACAGCAAGTATACAATCAACAAAGTAAAGAGACAACTACAGAATGGGAAAAAGTGTTTGCGAACTATACATCTGACAAGGAGCTAATATCCAGAATATATAAGGAACTCAAACAATTCAACAGCAAAAACAAACAAAAAACCCACAAATAACCCAATTAAAAAATGAGCAAAGGACCTGAACAGACATTTTTCAAAAGAAGACATATAAATGGCTAATAGGCATATTAAAAAATACTCAACATCACTAATCATAGGGAAAGTGCAAATTAAAACCACAATGAGATATCATCTGACTTAGTTAGAATGGCTATTATCAACAAGACAGAAAATAACAAATGCTGGCAAGGATGCAGAGAAAAGGGAATTGTTGGTGGGAATTTAAATTGGTACAGCCATGGTAGAAAACAGTATAGAGGTTCCTCATAGAACTAAAAATAAATCTACCTTATGACCCAGATATCCCACTACTGGGAATATACCCAAAGGAAATGGAGTCAATATATCTAAAAGACACCTGCACTCCCATGTTCATCACAACACTATTCACAATAACCAAGAGATGGAATCAACCTAAGTTCTCATCAATGGATGAATGGATAAAAAACCTCGTAGTATATATACCCAGTGGAGTGCTATTCAGCTATAACAATAAAATTCTGTCTTTTGCAGCATGGATGGAACTGGAAACGATCATGTTAAGTATGTCAGGCACAGAAAGACAAACACCACATGATATCACTCATATGTGAAATCTGAAAAAAAAAAGGAGAAAAGAAATAAGTGATTCTCATAGACGTGGAGCAGAATAAGAGATACCAGAGGCCGGGAGGGGAGGGCTGTGGGGGAGGGAGAGAGGAGAAGTGGTGGACTAATGGGTATAAAACTATGCTACATACCCTAAGTGAATCATTGTGCAGTATATGCACATATTAAAACAACACACTGTACCCCACAAATATGTACAAGTAAATGTTAAAATATTTTTTAATTTCTCAAACAAAAAATTATGTGTGTGTGCATGTTTTGCCAGGGTGGGTGATGGTTTGCAATGAGAAGCTTAGGGACCCAGTCAGTGGAAATAAAGATATGGAGGAAAGTGCTGATGGGAAGCTCTTGAGAGCTTGTTTTGACTGGTTTTATTGGTTTCATTGGTTTTTTTCTTTTGCTCTGTAGTCATCCTGTAAACCTTGGCTCTCTGAACCATCTTTCCTTTTGCTGGTTATCTGGCTGGTGAAGTCACACTGATCTACCTCCATGAAAACTGCGTTGTACCTTCCTGCTGTTTCAGAGTAAACTTTGGAAGGAAAGTCATTCGTGCCTTTAAGATGCTGTTGTTTATCGACGTGCATTTGGTGTTTCAGCTGGGGACGCAGAAACAACACACTGCAGGGCTCACTTTAATCCTTCCTTCCATTCTCACACCTCCTCTGCACGCAGAAGCTCTAAGAGCTGGTCTGTGACATTGCCATCTGGTGGCTGCAAAGCTACATGGATGAGAAAAAAATTTAGCTGCTTTCTAGTTTTCTTTGCAAACCATTTCTTCTGCTTTCAGCTAATTTAAGATAAATTTATGACAGATTCATGCACTATTTTCGGTCTCTGCCCAGGCCATTTCTCTCTTTCTGGGTGCACATGCCCAGAGGTGTCTGAGGTCAAGAAGAAAGAAAGTAGAGGGATTGGCAGGGGAGGCAGGGGGAGCCGGGGAAACTGGCTTCTGAAACAAAACAAAACTAAACTAAACTCTTAAGAATTATGCAGAGAAAATGGTGCTAGTGAGATGCATCTGATCTGCATGTAGCTATATCAAGTTTCCTTCTCTGCTTGGGTAATTGTAGGAGTTTTTAGTCTCCTTAGCACAGACAATACATTTAGATTGGGAACTATTTTTGCATTGATGCTTAGGTGTTTTGAGGTCACTGATGGAGCATGACTTTCATAGTAGACTCTCTATTGTCCAGTCTTCTCCCTCAACTTCTGTTTCTGCCTTAGCTCCAAAGTGCTTTGTTTCACAGGTTGTGTTTTTTCCCCCTAAACAAATCTGGTGAGTTTTTATTTTCTCTGAATTTTTCGGTATTCTAGTTGAAAATACCAAAATGAACACTAGCTGCTTCAGTAATCCTGGCGGGAACATAAGCTCATAAGAAGGAGGAATGTGTGCTGTGTTTTTATTTCACTTCTGTTGGCATCTCATCTCTCTTCCCCAAATTACTGTTCTCACCTTAGGAATTCCTCTTTCAATTCTCTTTTCCAATTTCTCCTTAATGTGATACATCTATATGTGTGTTCATATATATGTGTGTTTGTGTGTGTGTGTGGACGTGTATATGTGTATGTGTGTTATATATTCTTTTCATTAAACTTAAATTCCTGTGTAAATAAGAAAAAAAAAAGGCATGTCTGTCTTTTAGGGGTGTCTGCTCCTTAAAAATTTTTTAACTATGCCTTCAGATTATGTCCCCCCTTCCAGAACTTTGTCAATTAGATTATTGACTGCAGGATCTGAAGACTCTTCCTGATTTCCTGCCATCCTCATCTGTCTCATAGTTATCTGCCAAGCTCACCCTACTTGAGAGTTGTCATAAAGCCAGCTAGGAGCTTAAAAATTAGTATGTTATTTTAAGAATTAATACAGCAGCTTCTTCACTCTAAGCAGTGAAAAGAGATTATTGGAAAACAGGAGAGATACAGTGAAGATGAAATGGTACCAAATCATCTCTGTGCTGATGACCAGCTTCTCAACAGTTCAGTATCAAAGTGATTTATTACACATGAATTTAGAAACATTTTAGGACAGGTGCTAAACTATTTCATATTTCCATAAAAATCTAGAACACTTGAAAATTTCAGACCAGGCCCCTCAAATATAGACATAAAGACTTAATGATCAGTTGGAACTCAAGTGTAAATTAAAATCGGGGACTTAATTGTCAGGCAAACTCATGAAAAGTCTAAAATTATCTGGATTACTGATAATAGTTTCACCAAAAATACAGAAGCAAAAAAAAATTTTAAGTCCGCTGACTATCCCAAATTGACGTCAGACACTACATCCAAAACTTAAAGTTTAGTTCGTTATTCATAAGTGAATTCCTTACATCCACAGTCGGTTTACATAAATGGTTATTAACTTGCCACAGAATTATCTTAATAAACTTGGCTATCTGATTTTTCAAAACCATATAAAAAAATACAAAGTTTGACAGTGGAAATTCTATTTTAGGCAAACAAACTGACAACACTAGGAAGTTATAGATAACAATTTGAGGGGAATTTATTAAAAACATAAAAAAAATAAAACCAAGAAGTCAAAGTTTCAGTGGCCTGGGTCATTTGCATAGGATCAAGCAGCCTCATCAGTCACAATAACTCTAAGGGTTCTACCGTGTCACAGCACTCCATAAAGTATGAACTGAACCTCGGAATCCAGATTATGTTCATCTCCTGTTTGGAAGGCAAGGAATATGTGTGACACATTTTAGAAATATTTTCATAACAAAATGGTTGAAAATATTAAAGATACTTAAAAGTGAAACTCTCTGGTCTCTAGAAATGGGACATATGACTCACATATTTCTGGTACAAGACTGTACCTGCTGAAGAGCCATAGTCAGATATAAGTTCACAGACAAAATTATCTTACAGTAACATAACCTTCCTGGAAGAAATGAATGTAAGTAGAACTGAAGGTAGGGGAATGCGATTTTCATGCAGGCTATTCAAAGTACAGAATTTGGGATAGAAAGGTATTGATGAGAAGGAGGAATAAAGGAAGGAGAGAAATTACGAACAAACCTCATATATAGTCATATATCGTATTATTCATTAACTTAAATATTTATTAAATATCTTACAGTAAAAACAAAATAAAGCTGGCCCATTAGGTAATTCTAGTATCCAAATTTCTTGTTAATTTCCCAAATGAATATCTTATTTTAAGGAAAATAAAGTCAATGAACAAACACAAGTATAAATCCAAAATAGAGGGAAGGAGATTTAGAATATTTTTAGACTCTTGCTACTCAAATTAGGGTCTATGGATAGACAGCATCAACCTCACACGGGTTCTTGTTGGAAATGCACTTCAGGGATCATCAATATGTGACATGTGCAGTGGCAGAAGGACCACGGCTCAGAAAGGTTCTGTGCTTGGTTTAATGCATTGTTATCATCGTGAAATTCTTAGTTTTTAAAGGGACCCTGAATTTTCATTTTGCACTGGACTCCACAAATTATATTGTTTATCCTGTGTAGACTCTTGGGGCCTCCTTCAAAGCTACTTGAATAAGAATCTGCATGTTAACAAGAACTTCAGGTAATTCGCATGTACCCTAACACTTTAAAAGCATTATTTTCAACCATAAATAAAATTTTTAATAAGTAGCATGCTTTTTTTCCCTTATTCATCACATGGGTTGTTCTCGTGTTTTATCATTCATTGCTCCTATCTTGAATTAGCAGCAGATTGATTTATATAGCACTCTCTACAGATAATATCAATTGTTGGTATTTTGTACAGTTGCTGTTAAATGTGTGTGGTCCTCTTACGTGTTTCCCCTTCATGAGACAAAGGGTAGGCAACATTTTCAGTTCAAAATTTCAGTAAGATAAAGTCTTACTAGGAGCAATTAAAGGGGGAACGAAAGGAAGCAATAACAGGAAATTATGGAAAAAAGACAAAACAGTAAGTGGAAAAGAGATATTGAAAGAGTTAGATTGTTAATATTGTTGCATAATAAAAACTCATCTAGTCTTAGTCTTGGATTTCTGGCATGGGCTTCTAAAACCCTTGGAATTTCTGGAGTAATGCGAGTGTCTTTGCTATTCATGAGCCCCTTGGATCACACCTGAGATTATAATGAGGTGACTGATGGTGGGCCCAATGACAGCTTCAGGATGGAAGCTGGTCACCAGAAAGGAACAACCATGTGAACAGACAGTTGGGGCTTTGAGCCAGCCCAATCTCTAGGGAGAGGAAGGGGCTGGAGATTGAGTCTAGACACATGATCAGTGCTTTAATCAACCATGCTTACGTAATAAAACACCAATAAAAACTCTGGACACTGAAGCTCAGTGGAGCTTTCTGCTTGTGTGAACACATTGATGTGACACGTGGGTGACGCACCCTGGTTTCATGAGGAGAGGACACAAAAGCTCTGCATTTGGGACCCTCCCAGAGCTTGCCTTTTGTGTCTCTTCATTAGACTGCTTCTGATTTGCATCCTTTATAATAAAAAATGTAATCATAAGTGTAGTGCTTTCTTGAGTTCTGTAAGTCATTCTAGCAAAAGATTGTACCTGAGGGGTCATGGGAACCCTGGAATTTATAGCCCATTGTTCAGAAGTATGGGTGGCCTGCAGAACTCAAACATATGGCTGGCATCTGAAATAGGAGAGGAAGCACTGGGAATTGCCCTTTAACTTGTAAAATCTGTGCCAACTCCAGGTAATTAGTGCTAGGATTGTATTTTAGTACCCCAATTGGTGGCCAGAGTGTTGGTGTGAGAACAAAGGTAAAAAGGCAAATGTGAGAAGATGTTGGCCCTATTTGATGTCCTCCACCAGGCCAAGGGCCTAGTCACAAAAATGCACAGTGAACTGCAGTAGGTTCTTTCAAAGTAGCCATGTCTGACCTCTGCTATATGTTCATAAAGTTGCTGGCCAGCACAGGTCAGGAGAAACAGATTCACAAGCAGATGCCTGTTCATTCTCAAAGCTCTCAATGCTCATGAAGACAATGGGCTGGGGGTAGCAAAGGAGGGTAGGAGGAAGTGGGGAAAATACATTGTCTTCTGCAGCTGGGAGGTACTAGCAATACGGGGGGCGGGGTGTGATCTGTGAACCCTTACTCCCTCAAAGTTGGGGAGCCTAAATCTTTCGGGACTGTATAAAAGAACTCTTTGATAAAAGGTATAGACTCTTACCCCAGGAAAATTGGCACACAAATTAAATTTTGTCTTTAATTTTATCGGGTTCTCATACTCTCTGAAACCTGCTCATGGTAACGTGGTACACTGACTCAAAGTCAAGTCCCTGTGTTATGTAATAGCATGGACTGGTAAATCCAGACGTACCTGAATTCAAAATGCTAACTGAATCACTTCTTTGTTATATAGACTTACACACGTTATTTAACTTCCTGAGTTAAGTACCTTTCACAATTTTTTCGAAAATTAGGTTTGACATGAAATGGATATCCAGTAAGTAGTAGCTGTTATCATGTTCCTAAAGACCCATTTAATAATAATATGCAAGTGTGTTATGAAATTTATTTTCTGTCTCATTAAAAAAAATATGTATATAGTTATATGTAATAAACATGTATAACATATATGCTTCTTATATATAGGTGTACTCGTTGTTAAATAAGTTAGAGAAATTTGTGAAAAATAAAATGAAAATTCCATAAACTTTTGCCATCCAGAAGAAACCAGTGTAAGTTCTAGAATCTGTTTTCAATCAATATTTGGACATTTTGTGTCAATAGTATTGGCTTAAATCATCATTTAAACGTTTTCACAATATTTTATTTACATAATCCTATAATTTATAAAAACTGTCTTATTAATGCATGTTGTTTTCAAGTTTTAATTATTGTTAATAATGCTGTGATCCAACTACTTAATACATATGCCTTAATATATATGCCTTTGAATAACCACTTAATACATATGCCTTTCCAATGCCTCTTGGAAAACATTTCCAGAAGTATAATTTCTTAGTCAAAGGATGTGCACATTTTCTACATTTGAAACATGTAGCCAAAAGCACTCTTGAAAAGTTAAACCATGTTACCTTAGTAACACCAGGGCATAGAAACAGAAATATGGCTAAAACCTAAACGTAATAGTCTGTATACCTTTTCAAACTTTAGCAAACTATTAGAGAGACAGAGAAACAAATCCTTTATTTCAGTGTTTGTTTGATGAACTAGTACTTTTGGACCTTTAGCATTTATTATTTGATATATTACCTGTTTCTGTCTTTGTTTATTTGTTGTTTTTATTTTTGTTTTTTTTGGAGGCGTATTTCTTTTTGTCATTTTTTCCCTGGAGATTATTATGCATGCAGGATATAAATTTTTGTCTGGCATAAACAGTTTTGTTTTCCAAATTTCCACTTTTTAAATTTGTTTGTGGTGATTTTTTGATCTAATAATCATTTTTAAAAATTTAGTCTTGATACGAGACACTCCTAAATGGAGAATATTAGTATTAAAGCCTGTCTAAAACTTCCAGACTTTGGACTTGGATTTCTCTAGAAGGCGGGCTAGTATCAAATAAAGGACAAAATCTTAAATAAAAAGAACTGGTTTAAAATATTTGTTTACCACTGAGCAATTAAGCAACCTGTGGAAAATCTCCTCTCTGAGCCTCTGATGTATTAAATTAAAGGCATACTAATTACCTAATCATGAGTTTTTTTCCTGCCACATGTTAATTACTCAATAAACGTTTGTTTGAAATGTTCAATTTGTTGTATTTTTAAAAGTTTTACTATCACTAGAATTTCCTTCCTCCCTCCCTTTCTTCCTTTTTTTCTTGACTCTTTCAATAAACATATTGCACTTTTTAGAGCCTGCTTATAAACAAAACTTTCTGAAATATTTAATTTATTAAAAAATGCTTTGCTAAATATGCAGGCTTAAAAAACAATAAAATTGACTCCCCATAAATAAAAATTAAATTACCAGTACTTTGAAGGTCTGAATGCACTTTTGGATTTATTTTCACACCTTGCCCTCAAATAATTGCAACATTACAATCCCGGAATTTGTTTTACATTGATTTTATTCATAATTTACCACCTGTACGTGATTCTGAACTTTATAAAAGTGTAGTTATATCAAATGTATTCTTTTCTAACTGCCTCTTTTCATTCAAAGTTGCTTTATATTTCTGAGATCCATCATATAATTGGAGTTCATTTATATTTATTTCTTGAATAGTATTTCATTATATGAATGTACTGTAATTCATGTATACATTTCCTTAAAGAATTCTTTCATTCTTGTATATATTTTTTGATGCACGCATACCAGAATATGCCAGAATATGCCCAGAATTGGAATTCCTGGATTTTAGATGAAGTCAAATTATTTCCAAAATGATCAATTCACCCTGACAGCGGTACAGTAGTATTATTTACTATTCTCTCCAACACTTAAAATTGTCACACTTTCTGATTTTTGCCTGTTTGGTCACTGTAAAATGCCATTGTATTGTGGTTTTAACTTGCATATACTTCCTTATTAACAATACTGAACATATTTTCTCATATCTGTGGCCAATTATTTTTCTCTACTGTGAAATGCTAATTCAAACCCTTTGCCAGTTTTTAATTTGGTCATCTTTTTCTTATTGATTTATAGTCATTTTTTATATATTCTCCATACTAGTCCTGTGCCAAATATTGCACACATCTGCAAATATCAGCTCTCCATTTGTGGCTTGTCTTGTCTTTTTTTTTTTTTTAATAGACTATATTGTGTTTTAAAATTGAATGATATTTAATCCAACTATGATAAAATTTTGTGTATGATTGACTTAGGGAATCAATTCCATTCCTTTCAAATGAAAAATTAATTGCTCTAAAATTATTGATTTAAAGGCCCATTCTTTCTTCGCTAATTGGCAATGCCAGTTCTAGCATATATCAACTTTCCATTTATGTGCATGTCACTTTCTGGGCTCTCATTCTGTTGTATCTGTCTATTGATCTATTACTGTACAGTTTTACCATAGTTTATAAGTCTGAAATTTGGAAAGAAAAGTCCTCCTAAATTATTTGATTAATTTGGAAGTGTCTTGTCTATTCTTGGACCTTTGCTCTACCCCCAAATTAAGAAACAACTTTACTTAGAAAGAAAAGAAAACCTAATGGGATTTTGATCTGAATTAAACTGTGCTGTATCAATGGAGGGAGAACTGGCAGTTTTGCAGTGCTGAGTCTGCTGTTCCACAAAAATAGAATGTCTCTATATTTTTTAAAGGTTTTCTTTAATTTCTTTCAGTGTATATGATATTCTCTGTGTAGGTTTGCACACATTTTGTAAGTATTATACCAGGAGTACTTTATATTTTTGGCTGCTGCAATAATGACATCTTTCCAAAAATTACATAATCTACATATTTAAGACCAGTATAATAAATGTCACTGAGTTGTATAATAGAAGCAGAAAACTTGGAAAATTATTATTTAAAATGTTATTGGTTTTTCTATATTTCTATATTATTTTGTTTTTTTTCTATGTCAATAACCTTACCAGTCAATGGTGGCAGTTTTTTTTTTTTTTCCCTTCTTTATAGTCCTTATCTCATTTATTATTTTCTGGACCTTTAGTGCTAACTAGGAAGAGTAAGAGTGGGAATCCTTTTTGTATTCCTGACTTTAAAGAAAATGCTTTCCAAGTTTTACCATTAAATATGGTATTTGCTCTTTTTTGTTTTTTTTTGGGGTTTTTTTTTTTTTCCAATGATAATAGAAGGCCAAAAGAGTTTCTTTCTGTTCCCAACTTACCAAGACATTTAAAAATTAGGTGCTGGTTATTTTATTGAATTATTTTCTTCTTCTATTGAAGTGATTATATGGTTTTTCTTCTCAATCTATTAAAGTTATAATTAATATTGGTTGATTTTCTGATTATAAACTATCCTTGAATTCCTTTTGAAAATCCAATTAAGTCATGTATTTTATTAACCTTTACTTTGCAGGTTTACTGTGTTACTAATATTTTGTTTAGGGTTTTTGCTTCTATGTTTGTAAGTGAAATGATCATATAATTTTTTTCCCTCATACTATGCTTACCTACTTTCAGTACTGTGCTAAAAAGATAGTTTTATAAAAATATTTGGGGTCTTGCTTATTTTTCTCTTCTAATTGAGTAAAATTGTTTTCTGATGTTTTGTTAGAACCTACTTGTAAAACTATCAGACCTTGGTATTTTTTTGTGGGGGGGGGAAGATTTTGAACTATTAATTCAAATACCTAAATTATTTTAGAATTATTCTGGGTTGTCTTTTTCTGATTGAGTGCATTACGTAGATTTTCTTTTTCTAGGTATTTGTTCATTTCATCCAAATTTTCAAATTGATTAACAAAAAGACCATGATTATATATTTTAAAATATTTTGAATTGCCATTATATCTCTTGTTGTGTTCTCTTTTTATTCCTAATATTGTTTATTTGTGATTTCTCTCTTTGTGGTCAGCCTAACCAGTAATTAGTCACTTTTTCTCTTTTAAATGAACTTGCTTTTGGCCTTTGTATATTTTTCTTCTAGTTTTCCAATTTCTTCTCTTATATGTATTCTTTTTTTTTAACTTTTTTTCTTTTGTTATGCTATTCGTTTTATAACTTCTTAATTTGGAGAATGAACTCATCTGAAAATAATTTCCTCTCTTAAATATAATAATTTTATAAAATGTATTTTGACTATCACTTTACAAGCATTTTGATTATTGTGCAGTGTTGAATATAATTTTATTGACATTGTGTTGGTGTCACTGATACCGGAGCTACTTAGAAGTGTTTTTAAATTTCAAAATGAATAAGTTTTTCAATTACCTTCTTGTTATTAACTTTCATTTTCATTGTATCATAAAATTTCCTGTCTTTTGACATTTCTTGAGATTTGGTTTATCGTTCCCTAAGTGGTCAATATTTCATGTGTACTTAAAAATGTTTCATGTGTACTTAAAAAAAGAGTATATTTTCCAATCGTTGGCTGCTACTTTATAAATGTCTGTTAGACCAGATTGACAATTTTATTGCTCAAAATGCTTTCTCCTGGTTTTCATCTATCAATTACTAAGAGAAACATTAAAATATCCCACAAAAATGGAAGATAAATCAGTTTTCTCCTTGAATTTTGTTAATATTTGCTTCCTACTTCCTCACACAAAGCTATTAGTGTCATAGAAATTTTGAATTGTGTCTTACTTGAAAATGGATCACTATGAGCTAACTATATCTATTATTAGTAATACTTTGCCTTAAAGTCTATTTTTTAACAGAGCCATACCAGTTTTTTTTTTTTATTTTTTAAACTTTCAGTATCTTTATGTTTTAAATGCATCTCTTATAAAGAGCAAATAGCTGGATTTTATATTTTTCTCAAGAAAACTGAAGAAGTGAACATATCCAAGTAACCAGCACCTAAATCAAAAATTACAGCATTACAGCACCCTAGAGGTTCCCCTCATGACCCTTCATTTAAATGAATCCCCCAAAGTTAACAGCTATCCTGCATTCTAAAACTACAGAATAGCCTTTATTTTTTTGTGAACTTCATACAATAGAACTATACAGTATGTGTGTGTGTGTGTGTGTGTATAACTTTATAATATATATATTGTATATATAAAAAAAATCTATATTTTAATGTCTGGCTTCTTTTGCTCAAAGATATGTTTGTGGGATTCATCACGTTATTGCATATAAATGTAGTTTGTTCATTTGCATGGGTGTAGAGTATTACATTGTCCATTTGACCATCAACAGACATTTGAGTTAATTTCAGTATTTGTCTATTAAAAAGAATGTTGCTATGAACTTTGTTTAAAGTCATTTGTAGCTTAATGATGCAAATACATACTGAGAGATGCAGCTTTAGGCAATTTCATCATTGTGCAAGCATCACAGGTAGAGTGTGTTTACACCTAGATGGTGTATCCTTCTACACGCCTAGGCTATATGGTATAGCCAACTGCTCCTAGGCTACAGACCTGTACAGCAAGTTACTGTACTGAATACTGTAGGCACTTGTAACACAATGATATGTGTGTATCTAAACGTATTTAAATATAGAAAAGATACAGTAAAAATACAGTATTATAATCTTATGGAACTGCCAGTCATATACGTGGTCTGTCCTTGACCAAGGTGTCATTATGTGGCACATGACTATGTATGTCTTTTGGTACACAAGAATACTTCAAAACTTTGTGGAAAAAGGAATTAAAACATAATACAAATCTTTCCATGAACTTTTTGAAGACCCTTCATATGTATTTGTAGTCAAGAAGAATTGCTGGTTCATAAATATTCATATATTTAGCTTTAATAAATACTGCCAACACTTTTCGAAGTTTCTCTACCAATTTATATTTCCATCATCATTGTATTGAAGTTCCAGTTGCTCCACATTCTTGGATTTGGAATTGTCTACCTTTTGTATTTTAGCCATTCTGTAGGCTGTGTACTCACATCGTCATTTCAATTGGCATTTCTTTGGTTAATGAAGTTAAGCACATTTTCATATTTTTGTTGGCTATTTGGATATCTTCTTTCAGGAAATGCCTGTTCATGATCTCAACTCATTTTTCTTCTGAGTTGACTGCATTTTCAAATTGACATATGGGAGTCTTTTAAATATTCTAAATCTAAGTCCTTCATTGAATACTGTAAATATCTTCTCCCATGCGATAGCTTACCTTTTCACACTCTTTTTTTTTTTTTTTTTTTTTTTCCCTTTTTGTCTTTTTTCGTGACCGGCAATGGATTGCAACCCTCAGTGTCGTGCCCGTACCGGTCCGGGACTGGCAACGGGATCGCAACCCTCGGTGTTGCGCCCGCACCTTGCTCAGCCAGTGAGCGGCCGGTCTGTATGTGGGATCCGAACCCTCGGCGGGAGCGCCGCCGTGCTCCCAAGCAGCACACTGTAGCAGTGCGCCACCGGGCTGGCCCCCTTTTCACACTCTTAACAGTGTCTTTTGATGAAAAAATTTCCTACTTTTAATGTAATGTAATGTATCAATCATATTCTTTATAGTTGGTGATTGTGTGCATTATTAAAGAAGTTTTTAGCTACTACAATGTCATAAGGATATCCTCTTATGTTTACCTCTAAAGTCTTGTTTTAGTCCATTTCTGTTGCTTATAACAAAATACCTGAAACTGGGTGATTTATAAGAAAATGAAATTTATTGCTTACAGTTTCACAGGCTAGGAAGTCCGAAGTCCAGGGAACACATCTGGTGAGGGTCTTGGTGGCGGCGACAGTGATGCAGTGCATCATGTTGTGAAGTGGTGGAGAAGAGAGAGCAAGAGAGAGACAGACTCTCCTCTGTCTTCTTTTAAAGCCCTCAGAACCATGCCTCTGGCCACCATTTTTAATCCATTCACTACTGCATGGTCCTGCAATCTAATCATCTCTTCAAGACCCCACCTTTCAATTACCATACTAGGCTTTCCTACCCTCCCGACAGTCACAGTGGGGGCTAAGTTTCTAATATATAGAACTTGGGGACACAATTCAAACTTCACTGAGTTTTGGGGGGACTTAATTCAATCCATTACAAGTCTTTGATGTTTTATCTTTCACATTTCAAGCTATGATCCATCTAGAATTAATTTTACATGGTGTGAGGTAGGCATAAAGACTCATTTTTTCATATAGTTATATAATTGATCTAACACATTTTTATTGAACATTTTTATTACCTTTCTTTAAACATGGTTTAATTATCCATTTATTTAGGTCTTAATTTCTCTCAGTAATGTTTTATAGTTTTTATTGTAGAGTCTTCCACATCTTTTTAGTCTTACTTGAATTTTTATGCTATTATAAATGGTTTAGTTTATTTAAAATTTTTATTTATATTTGTACTTGTGCAAAGAAATATATAAATTTTTGTTGATTTTATTCAGGTAGCTTGCTAAATTAACTGTTAATTCTAATAATTTATCTACAGATCATTTTTTCTTTGAATAGTCATACAATATCTAAATCATTACTGTTTCATTTCTTTTTTCTAATTTTTACACTTTTTTTGGTATCATTTTCTACTTCTGCACTGCTGTGATTACTACTAGATCAGTGCTGAATAGAACTGGTAGTACCATGCACAATTGTTTCCTCCCAAATGCAGGGGATCAGCTTTTGATATTTTGCAAATGAAATGTTTGCTTTTAGCTATTTTAAAAATATAGTATTTATCAGAATAAGAAAGTTTCCTTCTATTCTTAGTTTGCTAAGCATTTTAAAAATTATTATTAATGGGAATTGAGTTTTAGCCAAGTGCTTTTTCTGCCTCTATCAAAATGATTAAAGTATTTTTTTGTCTTCCCCCACCCCCATGGTGAATTATGATGACTGATTTTGAAATTAACAAAGCTTGCATACCTTGAATAAATTCCACTTGGTCCATAACATATTATACTGAATTCTATTTGCTAACATTTTATTACTTATTTTTGCATTTACTTTCATGAGTGAGATTAGTCTTAATTTCCCTTATCAGAATTTGCAATCTAGGTAATAATGATTTTTCAAAATGAATTATGAAACAGTCACTCCTTTTTTATTCTCTGGAAGAATTTTTGCAATATTGATAATGTTTCTTCCTCAAATAATTTAGATGAAGTTACCGATAAAGTTAACAAGTCCTGAGGAAATTTATCTTCAATATTTCGATTATCTGTTGTTTCTTTTCTAATGTTGGTAAATAGTTTATTTTTATCCTTAAGAGTATACTAGTCAAAACTGATTGCAATAATGCTGAACAAAACGAAAACTGAGTGGTTGGCCACAGGCTATTGTTTTGCTGTTGTTTTTCACAGATCTGTTAGTCAGATGTGGTTCTGCTGAACTCAGCTGGGCTGGGCTCCAGGCTGTAGTTGAGGTTTAGGTCAGCTCCACAATCCTCTTTCAGAGTCCACATAGGGCCTGTTTTTCTTCTGGTGGGTGGAAAAAAATAAGCAACAAAGCCAAACCATGCAAACACATTTACAGCTTCTGCTCACTGGATGTGAGTTCACATTTCATTGGCCAAATCAAGGCACTAGGCCAAGCCCGAAATCCATGTGTGGGATGCATACATCCAGGGGGCAGACAATGTCAAGAGCAGGAAGAGAAAGAACTATTGACACCAAGAAATGTTTATTTCATCAAAAACTTCATATTTATTATCATAAAATATTATTATGTATTTACTCTCTTAAAATTTGTTAGTGATACCAGTATCTACCTTTTTAAAAAAAATTTTGTCAGTCTGTATTTTTCTTCTCTCTTTTTTCTTTTTCAGTCTTTCAAGAGGTCTAGCAATTTTATTATTCTTTTCAAGGTACTGACTTTTAGTTTTTCTGATTTTCTCTGCTGTGTGTCTTTTAAAAATTTTAGTAATTTATACATTTATCCTTTTTACTTTCCGTAGGTTTAACTTGCTATTTTTTAAAAATTCCTTGAGATGGACTCTTAGATAATTGATTTTTTAGACATAAATATCCAACTTAGTACAGCTATAGGACATCCCATAAGTTTGAATATGTGATATTTTAATTATTCAGTTCAAAATATTTCTAATTTACTTTGTAATTTTTCTTTGACTTATAGTTTATTTATAAGTATATTGATTGATTTCATAATGGGTTTTTCTATCTATCTTTATTCACTTATTTTCAGCTTAAATTCACTGCAGTCAGGCAATATATTCTGAACAATATTATTTGAAATTTTCTGAGACTTGTGTTATAACCCAGCATTTGGCCAATTTGGGGATAATTTTTCACATGAAGTTGAGAAGAATGCATATTCTAGATTGCCTTGGATTAAATGTCCTCCCCCCCGCCCCAAACTTAATGTCCACAGTAACTGTTGAGGGTAGGAAATCCTATTATGGTAGTTGAAAGGTGGGGCCTTGAAGAGTGGATTAGACTGTGAGGACCATGCCGTAGTGAATGGTTTAATACATTTGATGGTGTAATGGCAGTCATGGGCATGGTTCTGAGAGCTTTAAAAGGAGAACATGTGGGAGTCTCTCTCTCTCTCTGCTCTGCCATTTTCTGCCATGTGAGATCCCTGCATTGCTATAAAGCCACCACTGAAGAAGACCCTCATCAGATGCGTTCCCTGGACTTCAGACTTCCCAGCCTCTGAAAGTATAAGCAATAAATTTTATTTTCTTTCTTTTTTTTTTTTTCCTTTTTGTCTTTTTTCGTGACCTGCAACGGATCGCAACCCTCGGTGTTGCGCCCGCACCTCGCTCAGCCAGTGAGCGGCCGGTCTGTATGTGGGATCCGAACCCTCAGCGGGAGCACCTCCGTGCTCCCAAGCAGTGCACTGTAGCAGTGTGCCACCGGGCCGGCCCTAAATTTTATTTTCTTTATAAATTACCCAGTTCTGGTATTTTGTTATGATCAACAGAAATGGACTAATTCATAGATCAGTCTTAGTCTTTTAATTGGGTTTAGTCTAATTTACATTTAATTAAATTGCTAACATATTTAAGCATATATCCATCATTTTGCAATTTGTTTTATCTTTGTTTCATGTTACTTTTATTTTTGGTTTTTTGTCCGCTTTTGGATTAATCAGATATTTTAGATTTATTTTATGTTTTCTTCTATTCAATTATGTGTATATTTTACTTTATTTCAGTGGTAAATATGGAGATTGCAAAATGCTTTTCTAAAGTTTAATAGAATTAAAAAAATAATTTGACAAAGCATAAACCATACAACACTTTCATTCCACTAAGCCCCTTTCTTTTTATGTTATTATTACTTTTTATTTTATTTCTGCATATGTACATATTTTTTCTCACCATTAATTATGATCTTAGCTATAAATGTTTCATAGAGAATACACTGGAAGTTAAGGATATTCCCTTTTGTTCCTAGATTTTTGAGAGTTTTTATATGAATAGGTATTGAATTTTGTCAAATTTTTTCCCTGTACCTTATGGATGTAATAATATGTTTTCTCTTATTCAGTGTGTTAACATGTTATATTACATTGAACGATTTATGAACGTTGAAGCAGCCTTGCATTCCTCAAATAAACCACATTTGGTCTTATTATTATCTTTTTTATATGTTGCTGGATTTAATTTGCTAATATCTGTTAAGTAATTTTTTATCTGTGTTCATGGAGACATGTTAGTCTGTAGTTTTTTTTTTTTTTTTTTCAATGTCATTATCTGGTTTTGGTTTCAGGGTAATACTGGCATTTTAAGAAATATTTTAGGACTACATAAAGTGTTTTTCTCTGCATTTATTTTTTAGAAGAGATTGTGTGAAATTATTTCTTCCTTAACTGTTAGGCAGAGTTCACTAGAGAAGCCATCTGAGCCTGGTGTTTCATTATTGGGGTGGTTTATAACCACTAATTAAATTTCTTTAATAGATGTAAGGATATTAAGATTATCAATTTCTCCTTGAATGAGTTTTTATAACTTTTGTTTTACAAATGTTTGGCCCATATAATCAAAGTTATCAAACTTGTGGGAATAGACTTGTTCATAATATTCCTTTATTCTTTAATGTCCATGGAATCAGTGGTGATGATCCCTCTTTTTTATCCTGTTATTGGTATTTGTGTCTTTTTTTAAACTTGGATATCCTACATTTTATCAATTTTATTGATCTTTTCAAAGCAATAGCTTTGGCTTTTATTAATTTTGTCTATTTTTGTTCTGTCCTCTAGTCTAATTTTTATCATTTACTTTCTTTAGCTTTGAATTTTCATCCTTTCTCTATGTTCCTAAGGTAGATGCTCAAGTTATTAATTTTAAGATTTTTCTTCTGGCAGTGCTTAGAGGGAAGTTATTAAATGTTATAAATTTCCCTCTAGGCACTGCTTTGGTTGCATCCCATAAATTTTGATATGTTGTATTTGTTTTTTAGAGACAAAGGACTTTATTGCTCATAGCGAGTAGGATAAACATTTGCATATTTGCTCTAGTTCCCAGAGGGTGACATGAAGAGGATCAGATGACATGCCCCAGAGGCACATGCAATGGGCTGCATTAGAAAAGAGGAATCAGGAGCATGATCATGATCCGGGAACCCGGATCATTTCATTTTTCCTCAAATTTCTTTATTTTTAAAATTGACATAAAAAATTGCATGATTTATCATGTACAACATAATGTTTCGAAGTATATATATATTGTGGAATGGTTAAATCTAGCTAATTAACAAATGCATTACCTCCCATAGTTATTTTTATGTTGGAGAACACAATATCTACTCAGAATTTTTCAATAATATAATATCTTGTCATTAACTGAAGTCACCGTGCTGTACAATAAATCTCTAGAACTTATTCCTCCTACTTAACTGTGACTATGTATCCTTTCACCAACATCTCCCAGCACCCTGTCCCCCCATCCCACCCCCACCCCCACCAACCAGCCTCCAGTAGCCAGCACTGTACTCTCTGCTTTTATGAGGTCAACTTTTTATAATTCCACATACAGTCAGATCATGGGTATTTGTCTTTCTGTGCCTGGCTTTCTTCATTTAACCTAATGTCTTCCTGGTACATCCATGTTGTCACACATGACAGGATTCAGGAAATCCTGTCATTTTTAAATGTTTTTAAACCATCCCAAAACTGTTTTGCTATTGTTTTGTACCACCTACTTTCATCTGCCTCTGGTTTAGACAAATGCTCCTGGTTTGCCAAGTGTCATCCTGAAATGGTCACTAGGGCCTCTCTGCTCTGGCAGGTCCCCAACTCCAGTCTTTCCCTTCTCAGCAGTGTGGAACTGCCAAAAAGCCTCTCTGTTTTTACAGTGTCTTTTTGCTTGGCCTCTTAGCCTTCTGCCCAGGCAGCTTCAGAATTTGTTCTATGTCTGAAAGGAAAGAATGGTAGAGATAGGTTCAGATCTTCACGCCTCCCTTCTCACTTACACATCTGGCCCCTCAAGTCTGTAAATCTACTTTCTGCAGCTTACTAGACTGTCCAAAGATACCCTATTTTCAGCACCAACCAGTAATGTCCCTGTGGCTGGGACCTGAGACTGTTGCTCTGTACCACAAATTAACAAATACAAGGAGATCAAAATCTGCTGCAGAGTGTTGATTCACATCTTTTTTTTCCTTTTTTCGTGACTGGCAACAGAATCGCAACCCTCGGTGTTGCGCCCGCACCGCGCTCAACCAGTGAGCGGACCAGTCTCTATATGGGATCCGAACCCTCGACAGGAGTGCCACCGTGCTCCCAAGCGCCGCACTCTACCGAGTGCGCCACCGGGCCGGCCCTTGATTCACATCTTCCTGAGGTTTCTACTTTTCCAAAAATTTTCCCCTCAAAACTTGTCGACCTTATTGATTCCAAGATTTCTTCACATAGATGTTCATATGTATTTTACTCTGTTTTTCCAATTGTTCTTGGCAAGAGCATTGTTCTGCCACAGACTGCTTCCTCCTGCTTGAAACCAGTTGGATGTCCCTCTATCATGTCATAAATATCGGTTTTATTTATTTTTCATTTCTGGAATTTTATTAGATGCTTTTAAGAATCGACTTGTCAGACTTTCAATACTTCGCTTTCTGTAAACATGCCAAGTATGCTTATTATCTGTTATTTTCTTTTACCTGCAGAGTCTGAATTCTTCACAGGCCTGACTCCTCCGTCAATTGTTCCTGCTCTCTCCTTGTCAGGGTTCCTTGTTTTCTGGTGAGTTTTGGCATTTTTATTATGAGCTCATGCTCTTTGGTACTTTATCTGTGGGAAGTTTTTGAGACCTGATTTGAAGATGCGCTCTTTCAGAGAGGATTTTAATTTGCTTCTGATAGAGACACTGGGATTGGGACATTAGCAACCTACATCTGTGTTGCCCTCAAAACAGAGCGGCTTCCAGACCTCAAGATTCGGCTTTGGCCCTCAGGCCGAAAGCTGGCTTCAGTCCTCATTGACCTCTGTGAATTCTCTTTTTCACTGCAGTTTTAAACTTGCAGATTATTTTTTGATTTATTGCCAATTCAGTGAGTAATATATTTTAACCTTTTATTGTCAATTCAAAAGTAGATATGGAGAACTTCACAAAAATACATAGCTTAATACATAAAGAAAACACTCATATCAACACTTCAGACAAGAAATAGGACTTTACCACCACCTCCATCTGCTCTGCATCAGCCACAAATCCTTCCTTTTCTTCCAAAAGTAGGTGTTCTCCTGATTTCTACAGTAATCACTTTCTCAGATTTTGGTATAGTTTAATTCCCAAAGTTGCATTCATAGACATTAAAATTTAGTTGTGTCCTTTTTTTCTTTATCTTTTAGTCTTTCATTTATATCCCCCTACAACCCATCCTTTTCTTTACAATTTTTCTGTGGAAAACAAAAATCCACCAAAAGTATCTTGCTGATTGCCTGTTCATGGTGATGTTCTACCTGTTTATCTGTCCTCTGTATTTCCTGCAAGTTGTTAGCTGGGCCCAGAGGCTGTATCAGGTCAGGTTCCATCCCTTTGGCAGGTCTGTAGATGGTGGTGTGTACTTTCATCAAGGGCCACACAAAGTCTACTTGTCTGTCTTTACGTGATATTAGCATCTGTTTATGCTCATTGCTTTGATCCATTCATTAATTGGGGGCTGCAAATGGTGATATTTTTACCATTTCTTTTGCATTTATTATTTGGAATAATATTATAAAGAGAAACTTCTCAGCAGTTACCTGGTTATCTAGTGACACAGTTCATATAGGAGACTGAGAATAAATGCTTGATTTTCTTATCTAGTAGTTTTTACTGAAATGAGTTGGTTTCTTACCCAGCTAAAGGTGATTGATTAGTGGTACACACAAATACACACACACAAACACATATGAATAGTGTGTATATTAAGCATATTCGATAAACTAAAATCCATTAAAAATATCCTTTCCGAATCAAAAATGACTCCATTGTTGGCCATTAAGAGCATCTTCAAGTTGTCTCTAAGCTCTTGCTTTCAAAGGGACTCCAGATGCCCTAGGCATCTGGTACATTTCCTGCCCCCAAATCAGCTGTTTTTCCAAAAAGTTCATTTTTTTGGTAAGAAATCATAGTTTAAAACCACAATCTAAGCAATACAAATTCTCATTTAATTTTGTTGTTCATTGTTTATAAGCCCTCACAAGATATTTAATATATATTTTAAACAGAACTTATTTTTCTGCAGAATTATTTTGTCTGACATAGGAAAATGACGTCTGTTGCCTACTTGTTAACTGGAGTGTCATACTGTATTTCTATAGCATGAATATTAGAGTTTAAGATGCTTCTGCATGGCTAAATTTTAATTTTTTTAAGGCAATCCTCTATTTATGGACATTTAGTTTTTCCCCCCAAAATGTTAGATTTCTACAAGCAACACTTCCTGCAACTAAACATTTGTAATAAACTCCTAATTAATTCTTCAGTTCAAGTTTCTTTAGGTGGAACTGCAGGTTTAAATTTTCTTAGTATTATAATGGCTTCGAAATACATTCCAAGCCTCTTTCTTTTTTTCTTTTTCGCTATTTTACTTGAGGGTAGTGAGAAGCCAGGCAGCATATCAAGGCATGTTCCTCTCTTAGCTGGGGCAAGAATCAGTGAGATAAATACGCTGAAACGGCCCCTTTAGTTCAGGGGGCCATCTGTTTCCTCCGCCACCAAGAGGCAGCCGGACACTGGACATCACGACCCTCCTCCTCACTGCGATTTCTAACCTCTTCTCAGCGTTGGGAACACAGACTTCAGTCACCTAGTTGCTCTACCCGCCAGAATGAGCAGGTACCAGTGTGCGCAGGTGCACACAGCAGGTGCACCAGGGCTGGATGCACGCAGCAACTGGGATGGGACTCTCTGTGTCCTTGTCGTGGAGCCCTGGATTCCGGATGTTACGAAAGGCACAGTCTTCTCTGGAACAGGGCAGCCTGGACTCCACATCTGACGGCCATTTCACCAGGCGCGACTTCAGGAAGGAAGGGGGTCAGGCATTAACACAGCTGGCAACCCACAGTGTTAAATTGTCCGTAAAAGCGGTTGTTAAAGCCGGGAAAAAAATAAAAAATAAAAAATGCAGCCCTTCTGCAGACACTCCGTAGGCTGCTTATTCAGGAATTTTACAAAAGCTCAAGGCCAGTAATGAGGCCTCTGGTGCTCCTGGGCGGGCGGCTCAGCGTGACCGGCAGCCACGTGGTCCCTGTACACTGAGGCCTAATTGATGAGGTTTTGATGCTTAAATGGAGCGCTGATTGCCGAGTTGCAGGGAACTGCTGCCAGTTAGGGCTCCGAGGTGAGGGGAGATTTTTACACTTCGTTCCCAGAGCTTGGCTAATAACTGTTATGAAATGGAAACTAACTTTGGGAGAAATGGAAAAGAGGAGGGGCGCGAAGGCCTCCGGGCCAAATTCTGTAATCTGATAGCCCCTTAGCAGGAGGCGGCTGCAGAACAGAAGGCGCTGGAATACCCTTTGCTCTTTCCACTCCTGAAGACTAGTCAGCTTGTTTCAGTTCAGATGTCGGTGGTGCATCTGGTTCTGGAAGGTTACATTAATGGGAAAAGCAAATGCCTTAAAAATGAGGTGCTGTCCTTGCATCTGGACAAATTGTAAAATGTGCCCCTTGTGGTGTGAAAGCAGACAGACTGGTTCTGATTCTGGCTCAGCCACTTACCAGCTCTGGGCAAGTTTCTTCCTTCACTAAGCCTCGTTTTCATCATCTGTAACGTTTGAGGTGAGTTGGTGCCTTGCAGCGTTATTACAAAGATGAGAGGAAATAATAAATGGATGCAGGGAGCCCAGGACAGATCCCTCACCTTCGTCTCTTCCTGAGCCCTTCCTTTTTGCTGCTACCAATGGCAGGTGAGTTGGTTGTCCTGTATAAAGAACAACATCAACCCACAAAACAACAACTGACTTTTATCTTATGCTCACCATATGCAGGACTCATGCACACATGGCAGCTCCCATGACACCGCGGGAGAGTAGAGCCATGACACAGTGGAGTCTGTTCCCAACACTGAAAAAAGATGTGGGAACAGCCCTCTTCTTAGACACAGCACTTCCTACCATTTGCTTGTTTGTCTCCTCCTTCCTGGGCAGGGCAAGGGTCAGAGCTTGCTCTAAGTCTGGGTTCTAATTGACACAGAAGCTCATGGGGGTGGGCAGTCTCCGCAGGCCTGCTGAGACCCAGGTTGTAAATATAGATGAGTCAGGAAGCAAGGGAAGCTTTGAAAGACCAGGTAAAAGTGTAAGATGATCCACATCTGAGATTTAAAAATCTGCAGTGTTCAATTGTCAAGATAGCTCAAAGGGGATTCAGGCAGAAAACCCCAGAAATATTCCAAAAGCCCATTGCATTAGGGTTGCAGGAACACTTGTAGGGTTTCTGTGGCTTAGTCTGTGAGGCAGCACACTGAGGTGGTGCCGACAGCAGCAAGCTTTCAATTTTCTTTCCAGCAGGGCATGGCTGTTCTTCCCTGTGTTTTTATTTAGTCTTAGGGGTTTTTAAAACTGTTTGTTTTTGAGAAAACTTTAGTTTGATGTAGCCACATTGCTTGGGAGTGGGTTTCTGCAGTCTCTCTTCTAGGCTAAACCTTTCCAGTAGACTCTGCACCAGGACAGACAATGAAGTCACAGATTCATCATCTGCACAGCATGCTCCTGTTCACACCTACATTGTTAGAAATACAGTTTTTAAAAAGAAGCCACAGTGGGTTGAATGACCCCCCAAAAGTCGTTGGAGCTTAATCCCCACTGTAACTATTAAGAGGTGGGAAATCCTATTATGGTTATTGAAAGGTGGGGCCGTGGAGAGATGATTAATTTGATGGTTTAATGGTGCTTATAGGCATGGTTCTGAGAGCACGTGAGAGTTTCTCTCTCTCTGTCTTCTATTTTCTGACATGTGAGACCTCTGCATTGCTGTAACGCCACCACCAAAGAAGACCCTCACCAGATGTGTTCCCTGGACTTAGGACTTTCCAGCCTATGAAGCTGTAAGCAATAAATTTTGTTTTCTTACAGATTATAAACAGTTCCAAGTATTTTGTTATAAGCAACAGAAACAAACTAATACAGAAAATTGGTACCAGGAGCAGGGCATTGCTTATAGCAAATACTTGAAAATGTGGAAGCAGCTTTGGAACTGGGTGTTGAGGAGAGGGTGGAATAATTTGGAAGACCAAGCTAGAAAAAGCCCCACTGCTGGGAGAGTTTAGAAGACAAAAAAAACAGGGAAGGGTTGGAATATTTTAGAGACTAGTTAAATGGTGGTGATCAGAATGCTATTAGAAATATGGACAGTAAAGACCATTCTGAGAAGATCTCAGATGTAAATGAGAATAGACTATTGGAAACTGGGGCAAAGATCATCCTTGCTATGAAATGGCAAGGAATTTGGCTGCATTCTGTTCATGCCCCCAAATATTATGGAATGTGAGACTTCAAGATGCTGACCCAGGGAATTTGGGAGAAGAAATTTCTAAGCAGCAAAACATTCAAGAACCTGCATGGCTACTTGTAACAGCCTATGCTGAGGTGGTAAAGGCATGATGTAAAGCTAGAATTTAAAAGGGAAGCTGAGCATAAATATTTGGAAAATTTGCAGCCTAGACATGTGTTAGAGAAGCAGAGAGTATTTTCAGGAGAACAATTCAATGACGTAGCCCAGCAACTGTTTGCTAAGGAAATTAGTAGAGAAGAAAGGGACTACCGAGAGAAGGGGGTAAAAGACCTTGAAGGCATTTCAGAGATCCTAGAGGCTGCTCTTCTATTACAGGCCCAAAAGCATAGGAAGACAGAATGATCTTGGGGAAAAAGCCCAAGGTGCCTTCCATGGGCTCGCTGCCCACGGCCACCTCGGGATGCTGTTCCCCACACCAGCACCCCAGCTGCTTCAGGTGCTTCAGCCATGGCCAACTTGGCCCTAGTATGGCTGGATCTGCAGTTTGGCAAGTATAAGCTGGAAGTCCCTTGGCAGAGTCCACATAGTGTTAGGGCTACAGGCTTGCAGAATACTAGAGCTGTGGAAGTGTGGGAGCCTCTGCCCCAGTTTCAAAGGATGTATGGAAAAACCTGGGGGCCCAGGAAGAGATCTGTCACAGCAGTGGATTCACTGCTTTTGCTAAAGCAGTGCCAAGAGGAAATGTGGGGTTGGATTTGTTGCAGAAAAACCCCACCAAGGCCATGCCTAGTGGAGCCATGGGAGTGGGTCCACCATGGAGTCCCCAGACTTGTATAGCTACCAGCATGTAATGCCAACCTGAGAGAGCTAAACCCTTACCTGAGACCAGGAAAGCCACAGAAGTGGAGCTGTCCGAGGACTTGGGAACCCAACCCCTGCACCAGTGTGCAGAGGACGTTGAACATGGAGTCCAGGTACATGATTTGCCAGCTCTGAGATTTAATGCCTACTCTGTTGGGTTTCAGACTTGCTTAGGACTGGTTAACCCTTTCTTTTGGACTATTTCTCCATTTGAATGGGAATATGCACCCTATTCTTATTCCACCATTGTATCTTAGCTGTAGATAACTTGCCTTGGTTTCACAAATGGGACCTTGAGATTTTGGACTTTTGAGTTGAAACAAGTTAAGACTTTGGAGCCATGGGGATGAAATGAATGTATTTGTTTGTGAAAACAACATGAATTGGGGGGCTAGGGCAGAATGCAATGGATTGAATGGCCTCCCCAAAGACATTGGAGCTTAATCCGCACTGTAACTGTTAAAGTGTGGAAAATCTTATTATGATAATTGAAAGGTGGGGCCTTGGAGAGGTGATTAAGTTGATGGTTTAATGGTGGACATGGGCATGGTTCCGAGGGCTTTAAAAGGAGAGCACATGAGAGTCTCTCTCTCTCTGCTCTGCGATTTTCTGCCATGTGAGACCCCTGCATTGCTGTGAAGTCACCACCAAAAAAGACCCTCACCAGATGTGCTCCCTGGACTTTGGACTTACCAGCCTATGAAACTGTAAGCAAAAAATATTGTTTTCTTACAGATTACCCAGTTCCAAGTATTTTGTTATAAGTAGCAGAAACGGACTGATACAGAAGCTAAAGGTCACCTTCTCACTTTCTCACTTATCAACTGCTACTCAGCCCAGCGCCATCCGGATTCTGCCCCTAAAACTACTGTGAAACTTTGTCTGCCAAGGTCCTAATGACCGACGACCTGTGAATTGCTAAATCTAATGATTGCTTTCCCATCTTTATTTTCTATGCCCTCGCCACAGCATTTGAGACCACTAAAATTAAGTTCTCTGCCTTCTTTTCTTTTCTGACACCACTCTTTGCTAATTTTCCTCTCACACTTTATCCTCTCAACTCACCTGCTCATATTCCCCAGTTACAATTTTTGACTTCACAGGGACCTCCAATCCAGCACCCTGGCTACGTTTGTCTGTCTCTGTACCTCCTTGACTGGTCTGTAATTTCCTCATCTTTGCTTTCCTGTTTTTCTAGCTGTCTTCCCCCCCCCCCCCTTTTTGCTATGTATTCTGTAGGAATTTCTCAGTGCTGTCTTCTAAACCTCTCCTTAGTTTTTACTTTCTAGTATACTACTTTTTATAATTTGTAGTATACAAATTATTCTCCATTTGGAGCTGCAAGTGTTTTTTTACTTGGCACCTGTTCCTATTTCAAGGTTGCAATTTTTTATTTGAAAGCGAAGAGATAAGGTTTTTTTTTTCCTCCTTGCATAATTATTGTTTCCTCTGAACTGTGTTTGTTTATATCTGTTTTGGTCTCTATTTTTCATATTATAAGCTGTCCTCATATGTTTGGTAGCCTTTGCTTTCCAGCTCTTATTCTAGAATTGTTACAAAGCTCACTGGAAGTTCTGACTGTGTGGCTGTGGGTTGTAGTCTTTGGGGAACTGGTGGGGCCAGTTAGTGGAGAAACCTCTTATTTTGGTTTCTTTAGGTCTTTTCTCCCAGCATGGTGAGATTCTCGAGAGAAGACTGCGAGTCTCTTGCTTAGTGAGTGAAGAGCTTATGGTCATCATTCTTGGAGCTTAATGGAAAATAGGTTGTCAGTATGCAGTCCCTGTTTTCAGTGTACTGACTCCTGTTCTAACTGTACCTGATATCCACCAATACACACAGCTGCTATTGTAGTCTCTCAAAATACCATTCTCTAGTTCGTAAACAGGGTGAAGGAAAGGCTGTCAACAAGCTAACCTGAGCCGGTGAGAGGATCTGACTACTTCTTAAATTGATTTTCAACCAATCCTCATTAGTTTAGCTCCTTTCCTTCAAACTGGCTACTAGCATGCTTGCTTTCCCCAGTTGTTGAAACTTTTGGAGATTTAGTATACGTTGTGTTTGCTGTTGGATTTCTCTCCTGCTAGCTTGGAATTCAGGTTTCTCAAGTCCTAAAAATATTTTACTTATTGTCAATCTGATTTGCATCAAACAAAATTTTATTATTGTTTACTCCTCCCTTATCTCCCCCATTTCTGGAGGATTTTTTTAAAAAAAATACCTTTATAGTTATTTTAGTGAGATCTTAGGAGGAAACAGGAGTAGCCGTAGGTAACCAAGCTACATCTTCACTCCGGCTCTTTGTTTTCTACTCACCTGAATTAGTAGTCCATACTCAGAGGACTGCGATTTCTGAGACTCTTTATTTCTGAAGGTATCTTTATTCAGTTCTCATACTTACATGATAATATGGCTGGGGAATAGCATTTTTTGTTGTTGTTCAAAATTTTTTTCTCCTTATTACTTTAGAAACAATCTCTATTGTTTTCTTAAAACAAGTGGTGCCAGTTATAAATCTTATTTCCATCTCCTCATTCCTTTGTAGATGATCTTCTAAAAATCTCTGTAAACTATTATGATTTTCTTTATTTCCTGGTATTCTAAAATTTCTTTACTTTCTCCTTCTGAATTTTCTGTTAAATATATGTGGAAACTTAAGACTCTGTCCTTCATGTCTCCTACCATTTCCTGCACTTGTGGGATAATTTCTCAACTGGATGTTCCCGCTCCCTAATTAGCTCCACATCTATGTCTACTCTGTCCATTTCTTTAGTGCTGCTTTTTTATTTAAGTGCCCGAAATGATACTGAGCACCTCGTGTCACGAATCCTGTCCTAGCAGGCTGATGTATTAGAAGTATGTCCATCTGTTGAAACGTCTGTCTTTCTGGTGCTGCTCTTCCTCAGATATTGATGTCTCATCATGAATTTCTCTTAATTGCCTGTCTTACGATGCTGGCCTTGTGTGATGCTGGGAAGGTACTGCTGCTGGGTGGATGCTCAGGTAGCTACTCTGTGGTGAGTTGATGTCCCTTTCCTTTTGCTGTCACCAGATACTGCTTCTCCCCTCTAGACCCAGCCGTTGATGGTACTGAGTGTGGGAGCAGGGAGAGGAGGCAGGGAGACGCCGAACTGCCTGGTTCTTCTTTCTGCTGTTCTGCAGCCAAACCCCTGGGGTCGCCTTGCCTCTGCTTTTCACGTTCGCTGTCTCAGAGCATGGGACAGCTCTGGACCTACTCCCATCCCACTTATCAGCCCTCTCCTGAACGTGCTGGCCTTGGTATCCTCATTCAGTCTAATCCCATCTCCATTTCATTTTTGAGAGCTTCTTCACAAGTTCTGGCTCATCGATGGCACCGCTTCTCATTTTCCCATGCTATTATACGTTTTTAAAATAAATGTTTTGAAATAAATCTTTTCTATAATTTTTATGGATTTGTGATAGAAGCCTGCAGCTTATCATATTTCAGCATGTTTTACCCATTCCAGTGTCTTTATTTAAAAGTATCTTCTCCATTTCCTCTTCTGTCCACTTCAATTCGGCCTCCACTGGCCGCCACCCAAACTGCCTTTGCAAGGTCACCAATACCCTCCACATGGAGGAGCCAGTGGGGGTTTTTAGCTCTCATCTCATTAGACTCCTCAGAAGACTCTAACTTAATCAATACTAACCTCCCTCTTTTCTCTCTTAGCTCTCGTGAAACTGTAGTGTCCCTATTCTCCAATCTTCCTGGTCACTCCTTCTCAGTCTCTTCTACCTGCTACTCTGCCCCTGCCAGATCTGTTAGAATTCTTCAGGGCTCAGTCCTGAGACTTATTTTCTCTTTCTTGTTGGCTTTATCTGTTTAAATAGCTTTTAATCCCATCTAGACCCTAATGTGATGGCTTCAAAAAATATATATTATCTCAGAGATCTCTCTTCTGAGCTTCAACTCAGATATCCAACTGCCCGTGTGATACAGTTTATCCTTGTCTTGATGTTGGAATGAGCAGGACTGAAGCCATGCTGGGACCTAAAACCGCATGGGCTCTAAAAGATTTTAAAAGGACACAGTTTTTTGTTTGTTTGTTTGTTTGTTTCCTTGCTTTCATTTCTCTGAGTTTCCTCTTTTCCCGTGGTTATTTGATATTGTGAACCTGGGTTATGGGGCAAGATGACATTATTTACATGAATGTGAAGTTGTTTTCCAGTCAGCCTGGAGCCACAGACTTGCATGTACTGTCTCAGGGAAATGAAGGAAGACATCAATAAAGCTGTGCTGATTCCACCCTCCAGCAGGACCCTGAGATAACGACAAGGACAGGAGCAGAAACCAGATGAGTCTTGGTAAGACTGCACGAGGCCCCTTGCACGTCCCTCTCCCTCCTGCTTTTCATTTCCCTCAGCTTCTCCTTAACCACCCCCCCACCTGAATCCCTAAAGTGGGGAGACAGTTCTAGTCTGTCTCCTCAGATGTCTGATAATAAATTTCCTGTTCGCACCAACATTTGGGATTGATGAGTCTTCTGTTTCTGAGTAGAGAGCAGCAGCAGGACCTGGATGCCAATATGTTCCCGGTGTCTCATGATAAGATCATCCAATCAGTCATCCACCTTAGAAAGTTGTCCCTCTTCTTTGTGTTCAGTTGTCCCCTAAATCCTGTCAATCCTATCAGCATGTATCTCTTCAGTGAATTGTGTGCCTCCCCCCACTTACTACCAGTGCCCTAGTGCAGGTCTTCATCTTATTACCATAGGCTGCTTTCCTGGAGACACAGACCCTGAGATGGAGGTGAGCAATTAGTGTGCAGGTCGTTTACCAGGGTTGCTTTTGATGTCAACACCTCGGGAGGGAGTAGAAAGAAGCAGGCCTGGGCAGAAGGAGAAGCTGAGTCACAATGCAGTCCCAGTGGATGCTCTCCAGATGAGTTGATCCTTTGAACTTTTCCAGTTGGGATGGGGAAGCTGGACCACCTTTGCACCCCACATTGAATAGACTCACGTAGACATGAGTTGCTCCTGGGAGAGAGTGCGACTTTGGCCACAGCAATTTTCTTGGCTGAGGCAATCCTCTAAAAAGCTGACAGCCGAGACCTTGTCTTCTGGCAGCACTCCCAACTGCTGAGGGCATAAGCTCTTATTTTGGGGGTTGCTGAAAACAAACCTCCAAACTGGTTTCCCCAGCCTCCAGTTTCCCCTCCGCTCCAAACCCACCCTCACAGGGCTGCTGGAATGCATCTGATAGCTTCCCATTGCCTTCCAACTAATGTTGAAGCCTTTCAACAGTATGATGTAAAGTTCCATCAAAATTTATCACTTCCGTACTTCACGAGCCTCATCTTTCACCACATCCATGTACTAGCCATGTGCACATACTTCTCCGTTTCCTGAACATTGCATTGTCTTTCAATCCTGTGCATTTAAACATTCTGCTGTCTCTGGCACTAATGGTATTCTTCTTTTCACCACCTGCCTATGTCCTGTTTCCTCTTTTAAAATTGAGCTTGGGCATCATCTCCTCTTGTGAATCTCACCTAACTTCCACATCCGATCAAATGCTCCTCCTGTGTGCATTCATAGCCCTCTGGAATGACCTTTAGATGTATTAGTCCATTCTCTGTTGCTTATAGCAGAATACCTGAAACTGGGTAATTTGTAAAGAAATGAAACTTATTTCTTACAAGTTTGGAGGCTGGGATGTCCATGATCTAGGGGGCGCAACTGGTGAAGGCCTTCTACTAGGTGGGAACTCTCTATAGAGTCCCCACGGTGATGCAGGCAATCACATGGCAACTGGCAAGAGCTCAAGGGAGCTCATGTCACTTGCTGTCTTTGTAAAGCTGTGAGAACCACACCCATGACAATCCACTCGACCATCAACCCATTACTCCAAGAATGGATCAATCCATAGGACAAGGGCATTGTCCTCTGGACCCAATCACCTCCTAAAGGCCCCACCTTTCAAACAGTATAATCAGGTTTCCCACCCTCTTAACACTGTTACAATGGGGGTTAAGTTTCCAACACATGGATTTTGGGGGCACACATTTAACCCATAGCACTTGCACAGCACCTGTCACAGTATATTTCTTCCCTATTTGTCTAACTCCTTCAGTACACTGAAATCTCCTTAGGGCCAGGGGCTAAGTCATTTCAAACTTTGTATATCAAGCCTAGAACAGTGCCTGATATAAAGTATACACCCACTATATATTTCTTGAGTTAATCAGTACACAAATAAGGATGTCACAACTGCAGTGAATCCACAGTAGGTTAGCAGAGCAATGTGCAACAGGACGTTTCTCTTGAGGCAGATCAACTGTGCTTGAACAAACTATATTGAGCAGACTTGACAAACCTTCATGACACCAGGCCTTGGCAGGGAATTCAGGGTTCCAAGCAGGCTGCATATTATGGTGAGAAAAGATACACTATTTCGAGCCAGAAGATCTGGTACTATCTTCTCTCTCTCTCTTTTTTTTTATTAGCAATATGAATTGGCAAGTAATTTAACCTCCCTGGGCCCTTGTAACCTAATCTGTAATGATATGGGGTGGATTACATCATCCCTAAGGTCTGTATAAAAGTCAGATGATTGAATTTTTTTATCATGCAAAAAACTGATTGTCCTCTGGAAATTTCTGCTCTGCACTCAACTCCAAATTGCAGATTCTTGCCTCATCTTGCTCTATGAAGCTGTCACTGCATCTTATATGACAACTCTGGAGCACTTTGATCACCTCCCAGCCTGTCTTCCTCTGAGTGAAACCACACACATCTTTGAACTTCACATAGGTTATTCACTGGTGCAGAAAACACAGTGCTGTAATACCTTGGATCCCAGGAAGTATAGGCAGGAAGTCTGTGGACCTGCAGTTTCACCAAGAACACTATAGATTACTCTGGAGGTGGAAAATTCTCACTGTGGACACTTGAAGTCTCTCTCTCTCTCTCCCAGGGGAATTCAATACCTGTTAGATCCCCACAATATTTATGTCAAAACTGGTATGCACTGGGAACTCAACAAATATGCTATCACAGCAGAATTTGGGTTCCTCCCCTAATGAAAAAAAGAAGAAAATTTTATAACTCCATATTACTGAAAAATGTTTTTTAATAAATACAGCATATATTCTCAACCCAATGCTTAGTTTGTTTGCCACTATATATAATGTGTACAACACATAGATCATCTTTCCTTTAAATTTTTACAGATGGGGAAAGAGAAAAACAAAAAAAGTTTTCTGTCTTGCCTACTGTCTCAGTGTTTGTTGTGATGGAGATGAGAACATTTCAATTTATTGAAATGAAGTGTACTAATGGGTATGTATGTATCCTTTCCTTAGAATTTTTCTCTTTCTTGGGAAAAACAATCCTTAAATAACTTTGGTCCAGCAGATTGCAAAACATGTTTTTGGCTGCGTATTTTGAGTATCACATCAGAGCGCAATTCTGGTAAAGAAAATGTTATGGAGAAATCAAATTCTGCTCCTGATTCATTTGATGTTACTGGAGCCAATATGTCATTTGGTCTTGTGATAACCCACAAGTGTCATTGCCTATGTTTTAATAGTACCTGAGTCTAATGAAGGAACCATTTACCAAGTGACCCAAGACTGGCGGTCAATTGTGTCTCCCTTTTACCTGTAAAGTGTCTCTGTCTTGGTTCAGTGTCTGGTTCTGCCAAATGAGTAACTGTGCCTACAGATGCACAGTTTGTACCTGGAGAGGTCTGCTTCTAATTATGGGCCAAGAGCATGGTCACAGTCATTGACCTTTAAACATGGAGTATAGAAAATGAGTAGTTCTAAATCAGAGACTTTATTCTTTTTATCTATCTATCTATCTATCTATCTATCTATCAATCTATCATCTATCTATCATGTATCACGCCCCCACACACAGACGCATACATAATCATATTGAGGATTGTAATCAGGGTTGGCATCTAGAAAGTAAAATTATAAAGAATATAGATGGCATTTTCCCTAGCTCATGGTAGGCAAAATGGTTAATGTGTTGTTCAGGAAAGGGGATCATGAACCCCAACTTAATAGCTGTGTCCAGAAAAGGCACAGTTATTAAACTGGGGTGTTGGGGAGAGGGGATCATGAAAGCAAGCCTTCTCTAAGGAAAGGAACTCTCACATAACCCTGATTAGGATACAATGACAGTGTTAGCTTTTGGAAATGTCCTCCGAGATCATGAAAAGAAAAGTTTGAGATAAGTAACAATTATAAAAACAAGAGTGCATCCTCAATGTAATACATCTCATGTATTAAAGTTGTTTAATAGTATCTTTACTGTGTCTCTCCAGCACACAAAGTCTAGAATTCCCAAATTAGCCATTGAGGGTTTCAAAGCATTTTCCCAGACACTTTTATTCCCTTTATTAGTATGCTGGCTATATTATTATTTTGTGCTATCCATTTTGTAAAAAGAAAATGCTTCTGTACTGCATGACTAAGAGACCAATTTTTTACATGAGGTGAAATTACCTAAGATATCTTTCTGCCCTGCACACGCTAACCCTTCCTAGGATGTTGACTTGATGTGTCTGTGATGGCCACAACCTATTTAGGGAATAATCAGCTGGTTGTGCAATGGGGACACCCAGAGAACAGGCCCTTCTTCCACCTGCCACACCACACTGGGGATCAGGATACTTTCTTTCAATTACGTTTAATACCTATTGCTTCAACAACCCTTAGCCTACTGTGATTAAATACTGATATTGTTCTTTCATTTTGAGCTTCTGTTTTACCTTTTTACCTCCTGCTTTTGCAGAGTTCTCCTGCTAGAAAGGGGAGTATAATAAGACAGCACTATACATTTTTTACTCCTCTTGACCTTGCTGCCTGTGCCAACATGTTACGTTTGGACTGGATTTGTGTGAGAAGTGGAGGATCCGGCATCATGGCTTTGATGGCTGAACTATCTGTCAAATTAACTTCAGTAGGTGGTTCCTGCTTAGTATGCACAACAAAACAAAATGAAACAATAATCAATATTACTACTATATTAATACGTGCGAAAGTGATTTCTCCCCTTAATTAAAAAATTTCCCTTTAAATAGTCATTTTCTTTAGGTCATTCAAGTGTCTCCTTACAGATTATAAATAATCCACAGAACAGGAATGAAAGACAGTGGGATTAAAAATAACGAAATAATGGCACTTTTAATTGCAAATCAACCAAAAATGAAGCTAAAATGTTTTTGCAATAAATGCAAGTAAAGTAAGTAGGATTTGATTTACCAAAATTAAATTACATTAGACATTTTTCTTTTTTTTCTGGCTGAATATGCTCTGTAAAGGGAGGTGTCTATATATCTACCTGCCTAAAGAAGGTAAAAAAGAGGAAACTCCTGAAGTTGACCTATTGATTTGAAACATAATTTGAAACTAATTTATAGGGAAAGGGTCATCTCCAAATAATTCACAACACTGTCTATTCCTAGTGAGTGTAAACAAACTACAGCCGCAATGAATTCTTGGTGGTTTCTAAAGTCAGTCTCCTGTGGAGAAGCAAGATGATTTGCTTTAGTGGATTCCTGATGTGTTGACTGGCTGCCCAGAATGGAGATCCAGTTGCTGGAGGGGTGCAGGGAATGGAGAGTTAAAGCTCAGCTTTTCATGGCCCATAAATGTCTTGTGCAAACAGGGTGGAACGATTTGCTGCCCCAGTGAGATGGTCTGAAATGAAAGATGGAAAGGATTGTGCCTATACTCTGAAATGCAAGACCACCACCTAGGTATGCTTTTCCAGACACTGAGAGCATGGAGGAGGTAAAACTGCTTCTTTACCTGAGCAGGTGTGATGGATGTGTTTCTGCCGAGCCAGTCTACCTGCTCCCGAAGTGTCCTGACATCTGGAAGCACAGATCTGAAGGGTGATTGGTCTTTTTCTTTAGTCATTGGTCTCGCTGAGGAAAGGAGCAGCCCCTGTGGTGGGTGAGACTGGAAGAAGGGATTGAGGACGTGCTCCTCAGTGCCTTCCTATCTGCCTCTTTTAGGCAAATCTGGTGGGTGTCAATGCTGAATGTACACCATCATCGCCTAGTGAGCTTTTAAAAAATGTTCAAGTGCAGGCCTCATTCCCAGGGATTATGACGTAGTTCACCTGGGACTGAGCTCTGGACATCGATAGACTAAAGCCTTCCCTGGCTGGTCCTCCATGTGTAGGTAGTACTAAGAAACCACAAGCCCAGCTGTGCTCAGGTCTAGTGACTCCCCTGCTCATCCCTGCAGTGGTAGCCAGCACTTGTGGAGGGCTGTCTGTGATGGCCTGAGACATCAGGAATGAGTGTGTCACTTCGGGTAAAGCAAACCCAGGGGTGGCGACACATTTGAGAAGTGTTCTTCAACATGTTTACCAGTAATTAGGCTGCTTTTTTCCTCTGCCTCTCTGATTCCTATGCTGGATCTCATTTTCTCCAAGCTTAGAAACGCGAGGGGTGAGGTTAACTGTCAGCCTCAGCCTTGGGACAAGGTACTCCCATCTTTGGCTTAACTCCTTCAGCTGCTGTTCGTTATCTTGCACCGAAACTCGTCCACATCATGTCCTGCAGATCCCTGAGAGGACTGAAGAAGTCAGCACTAATGAGGGCTTGGAAACGTGCTCAGGCTTTGTGCCAAGAGCACTGCTTCCTCACAGTTGTGAAGTGCAGTAAGAAGGGAGGTAGCTTCTGCACGTTTGTATTCCATTTACCTTAAAATCTTGTAACATTTATTCATAGATATCTGTGAGATATTGGTATAAAACGAGACTATATTTCTAAGGGCAAACTAAAATTACAGAGCCCAGTGGCATGTGATATGATGTTAAATGCTGCAGAAGGAGAATTACACAAAGTTCTCTTCCTCTAAGAGATTTTGGGATACACTGTGACCAATCAAAAGCTCTGTATTTATAAAACCAGTTTATTTGAGAAAGTTATCCGTCTCCTTTCTTGAGAGAGTCAATGAAAGCCATCATTTTTTTTTTTTTACATCAGTGGAGATCCCCTACAACTAGGCTTTTTACTATTACTATTATTACTCTGGACCAATATATAGAAAGTACTAACTTGGTGGGAGATGTTTTCAGCCACTCGGTCTGCACAGAAAACCAAGACTGTGTTGTCTGTGTTGAGGAATGATTGTAAACAGTGCGCCTGCTCATGCAGCAACACCAGCCCCTAATTCTGTAAGTGGCTGGTGGATGCTTTCTCCAGGCTGCACAGCACAATGTGTCTAATCTGCTATGCAGCTGCAATGTTAATCGGCCAACCGCGTTATCTCACATTTGCCTGGAAGGAACAGCGGTGCCTAAATGAATTGCCATGATTCCTAATACAGATAGAAGGGCCAGCCACCACGGGCCATGTTGGCAACTGACAGACCATACACAATGACGGGGCCTTGTAGTTATCTTGCTCCTCCCAGCCCTGGAGACTGGCAGATTCAGTGCAGGAAGATAAATGAGAAAGGGAGCAGATTTTGATAGGGAGAAAGTTGTAGACTTTCCTTAAATGCTCAGGTGAGGAAACAAGTTTATAGTGTGTACTGACTTTGCTACAGGATGGGGCAATTATCTGTAGCTGATGGTCAGCAAGTGTGGATGGATCAGAATATCCAGTAAAAAGGATATTTGGACTCAGAACTCAGGATTTGCTGCTGATTCTTAATGGCAACTTAGGATTTTGCCCTTGTTTCTCTTTCCATCTTTGCAGATAATAATGTCTCTCATTATCGTCCAGTGAAAGACTAGTTATGCTTAGAAGGTAATGTTCTTTCTCAAAGCTCAACAGAGGGTGAACATGAGGTTGGTTCAACACCATCACTTGCCCACGTGGTCATTGCTGTGCTGTGGCTGCTGGCTGGTGCTGGGTGAAATGCAGAGCCAATGTGCATCTTCAGGGGAGGCTAGGTTTACGGAAAGTTTCCATCCCCTCTCTCACCTTAACCCATCCTCACAAAACCTGTCATTCTTTTTCATACAAAATTAGAGAAATGTAAACAATTATCTAGGGAGGCCCTAGGAACAAAGTTCACAGAGGGCAGGATGCTGAGAAAGTTTGTACAGGAGGTGTGAAGGCTAAGCCATCTGTATCTCCTTGGTGATGGGAGTCAGTTTTGCCAACTTAAAGTATGAATATCAGGAAGAGGGAAGGACATCATTGTGTTACTAATCAGAAACCTTCAGCCTACTCCTTGGGCTCTTGATGAAGGAAGAACTAGGGTCACTGATACATGTTCTGATAGTACACTGAACTTCTCCTTTACAGAGTAGCAAATTTATTTTTAAAATATCTATTGAAATAATGCATGTGGCCAGATATTCTTTTTGGAATATTAGTCAACTTGTTTCTTCCATCTAGACAGTTCTCTTCTTTTCCCTTTTTCCCCATTCGAACGTTGCCTCAGGAGGACTTGTGACAATGGAAGGATAAGGAAGACTTCTTTGTGTTGGTTTGTGAAGGGCTAGCCCTTAGGAGAATGAATGATTAAAGAAGGGAAAAGGAGAGTTTAACGGCAAAGGTAATAATATTATTAAAAAGATAGACGATATAATCTGAGATAGATAATCAAGGAGTAATCTAACACGGATAAAAAGAGAAGACTAGAGAAGGATGATAGATTAGGTGAAAATAGATGGTTAATGGACTGAAAGTCTCAACTGGTTTGAGGAACATGAACAGTAAGAGAAGGATGGGAGATTCTGAGATACAGCAGTGGTGACAAGGCCTGGGATGTGTGTATGGGAAAGGAAAGCGTTATTGCACGTGATGAGTTTGAGTGACTAAAAGGCCCCAATGTTGAAGAGGTGGTCCACATGAACACTGATATCTCCCAGAACACTGGCATTGCTCGAGGTGGATGTGAAGACTTCCAGCCAGAGGCTTAATCCCTCTGTAACTGTGACGGAGTGATGAGCAGGCCGGTGCACCCAGTACAATGTACCTAGTCTCTTCTTTGGAGATCTGGTTATTTAAAGCTCCCTTTCCTGGCTTTCCTCACAGCTCCAGGCCCCTGCAGAGGCATCGCACCCCATCTTTTCCCTCTCTGGCTTTTATCCTGTCAAATTTATGTATCATATCAAGCATGACTGCACAGGCCGGTGCACCCAGTACAATGTACCTAGTCTCTTCTTTGGAGATCTGGTTATTTAAAGCTCCCTTTCCTGGCTTTCATCACAGCTCCAGACCCCTGCAGAGGCATCGCACCTCATCTTTTCCCTCTCTGGCTTTTATCCTGTCAAATTTATGTATCATATCAAGCATGACTGCAACTCATTTTGCTATAAAGATTTCAAGTATCCGAATTCCATTTTGACCATTCTTTTATTATGGGCATCCTTACCACTTAAATTTCAGTTCCTCTTTGCATGTAAGTGTATAAATCACACACAAAGAGATGTGTGGGTTGTCTTGTTTTATATTTGCCCTAGAGCATTGCCTTGGATATATAACACAAAACTAAAATTCCTTGGAATCGATTATAATATCGAGGATCTGTTAGGTATAGTCTCATATCTTATTATCCATAGAGTTTAGGAGACTTCCCAATTGTCTAGCTTAAAGATTTTATACTAAAATTTAAATATACATCTTCTTGACTTGCCCTGAGTGGATAGAGAAGAAATGATCACAAAGCCTGCTCCACCGCTCATGTTTTATTCCCTCACATGCTTGAACACTGCCATGAAATGTGGTTTTAGAATGCAGGGCATACGTAAAGCCACTTGAAGAATTTTTCCTTACATGGTGTTCCTACCGTGGGTACATGTAATGCTGCAGAAGTATTTCCCAGTTATATTTTTCCACCCTCACAATCTGTAAAAAATGCACTTAGTCCCCCACATTATCTTTTATAAACAAAACCTAAGAGGAATAATCCTTTTCCTCTTTAGAAAGAAGTGCATCTCTGTAGTTATTAATGATCTTCAGAGAAGAGTCCAGAAGACAAAGCCTTGTATTTTGACCAACGTCTTTTCGAGAAAATCCCAAGAGTTGTTGTTTATCTGTTTGTTTTTTAAGGGTGGAGGACTGTCACTAGAAAGAATAAACCATGGCAGAAGAAATAGATGAATATTTCAACCTGGTGCTATTTTGCTTTCGGCCCAGAAAAGCAAAACACATTTGTGCTAATAGATTCTTTTTTCTCCTGTCACATGTACTGCAGGTTATAATACGCAAATTATGGCAAATCTCCTGCTCTTTGCATTAGAAACAAATAAACAAAAAATGCCAACAAACAAAAGAATATGATTTATAATTCTCCACAATTGCATCTCTTTGCAGCGATATATAATCATACTGCCTCTCTCGTTTTACAGCTTGGGAGGGATGGAAGAAATATCACTTTTTTTTCTTACTTTTGCTGATAAAAAATAATAAGTAGGATAATAAAATCCATCTATTTTACTGAATGTATTGTAGAGAAAGAGCAAAATTCTGTAGCTGTTTATTAATCAGCTGGATTTGTAAATGCAGAGTATTTGACTTAAGCTCACTCTGCTCCAAAACAAATACCCCCACAGCATGTTATGTATTAAAACCATTTTTTGGGATTAGAATCTTCCAAGTGGAGCCTTTGGTGCTGTGATCATGCAGGATCCTGACGGCTTACTGGAGACTTTTGTTCTGATGGGAAAGCTACTTTCCTGCAGCTGTCATTCTCCTGGGCTGCCCCAGGCTTATCAGATGGCCAGAGTGCCCCACCCTGTGCCTTCATCCTGAGCCCTGGCTAGAGACAGCGTGCTGTGGTTTCAGCTGCCAAAGGGAGCTCAGCTATTTTCAGAAAAACTGGGGGTCAGTTGAGAACAACAGGGTCAACCTTTTCAATTAATATTTTGTAGTATATTCATTTTTGTCAGATTCTATCCAAAAATTTGGTGTGTTGCCCTCTTTATGGTGTGTTTCATCTATCTACATATCATGAGTCGTTCATTTGTTCATTCCATCAAAAATATGTATTGAGTATTTACTGTATGAGAAGTTATGTAAATACAATAATGAAAACATCCCTATTCCCTTAAAGCTTATTTGCTGAAGGGGCAACCAGCAAGTAAACAAATTTGTGCATAAGCAAGAGATTTGTAGATTGTGATAATACTATAAAGGCCATTAAGAGATTGATGAGACAGAGAGTAACTGCAGAAATGCATTTCAAATAAAAATGGCCAGCAATGGCCTTTTGGAGGAGATGCTATCTGAATTGATATCTGAAGAAGAACATACCAGTGCTGCATAAAGCTTGAGGGGGAGTGTTTTGATGACAATGCACAGCAAATGTCAATTTACAGAGGTGCTTGGAAATAAAGGAAAGGTGGTGGAACCGAAAAAAAGAAATTTCAGATGAGAAGAAGTAGACTGTGGAACCAAATGTGGATTTTATTCTGAGTGCAATGGGATAGTGTTGAGATGTTTTAATCCAGGGAGCGATGCAATCTAATTTACACTTTTAAGAGATTACTCTGATTGCTGTGTGAATAGATGTAATTCACTGCAAAAAATATGTCTTAAAAACAATTTTTCAATAGAGCAGGGAGATTATTTAGGGTCACTCACGGTAATCTGGAGAAAAGGAAATGGTGACTTGGACTAGAGTGATGACTATGAAGGTGTAGAGCACTGAGTCTACTTGAGATATATTTTGAAAGCAAAAGCAATGGGATTTGATAATGGAGGAAAGGTGGAGAACAAAGGCGCAGTGTATTTATGGATTACTTAACAACGGTATTGGGCTTGATGCACTGTGATACCATTTTTAAATGGGAAAAACTGGAAGGAAGAAGGCAGGAAAAAGATATTTGGATTGGGATAGGTCATAAAAAGCTCCACATTAGATAGATTCTGTTAGACGTACCTATTGAGACTTCCAGGTGAAAATGTACAGGTCTGGTACTTAGAGAGGTCAGGCTGGCATATGTAGATACGGGAATCATCAGCACAGAGATGGTATTTAAAGGTGAGAATGTAAGTAAAAAGGGGAAGAGGGCCCGGGACTGAGCTCCAGGACATTTCTCAAGAGGTCAGTTGGAGATGTGGCAGAGGGGCAACTGAGAAGGTGCAGCCAGTGGGGTGGGAAGCAAGTCAGAAGGGTATGTTGTCGTGGAACCAGGAGAGGAGAGTGGTTCAAGACAGCAGTGCTCAACTCTGGCAAATGTTAAGAGCTGGCAACTTTCAGAAAAGTTGTTTTAGTGGAGTTGGGAGTCACGAAAACAAGATTAGAATGAGCTTCAGAGTGAAATGGTGCTGATAATAACATAAGCAACTTATGCAGACCTCCAGGTTCTTTGCTTGAAATGGTTATGAGCTCAGACTTTGTACTAAACTGGGTTTAGAATCCAGGGCTCAGTCTCCTTCTTGTCTTTAAAATATGGATATTGGTATTACCTACTTTACAAAATTATTTTAGAGCTTACTTTCAATAATACATCTAGAACACTTACAGTAGTGCCTGGTCCATAACATGTTGTCAATAAATGTTAGATGTTGAATTAGAACTTTTCACCAAAGCAACAAGATACAATGGATATGAAACTTCAAAGTGAGATGCCAGCTCACTGGGGGCATCCTTGAGGTAGGATGTCTCTGCGTGATTCTTGGGTTTCCCTGATGCACACAGCCATTAGAAAGGAGGAAGCAACAAGATACAATGGATATGAAACTTCAAAGTGAGATGCCAGCTCACTGGGGGCATCCTCGAGGTAGGATGTCTCTGCGTGATTCTTGGGTTTCCCTGATGCACACAGCCATTAGAAAGGAGTCAGATTGTGGGAGGTTTTTGTGAAGAGACACTTCAAGAGAGCCATGGGGGTCCTGTCGGTCCACATTCAGAAGCCTCCTTGAGAAGCCTCCAGCATGTCTTCATGCAGTTGCAGGATACAATGAGCCATCGTCCGACTCTCACTTAGAAAATCTAGAGGGCAAGAGAGCAGGGCTAGTGCGCAGCTTTGGGTAAAGGAGAGCAGCGGCTGCTGCTTTGGGATCATGAGCCACACTTCTAGGCCACAGACTGAGAGTCAGTCCAGGGCCATTGAAAATCCTTCCCCCTGGGGATCCCAAGAGAAAAAGTCTGTGGAGTGGACTGAGGAATATACCTGGACTGAGGAGGTGTGAGAGCACAGTCCGCATCATGGGAACTGCGTGGCAGGGCCAGCAAGAGAGACTGGAATCCAGGAAAACATTCACAGCCATAAAATCAACTTCAGCGTCTGCCCCTAGGACAGCTGAGTGAGGTAAGAACTTCTCTGTGCTTACGGAGTTTATCATGGGAACTGCGTGGCAGGGCCAGCATGAGAGACTGGAACCCAGGAAAACATTCACAGCCATAAAATCAGCTTCAGCGTCTGCCCCTAGGACAGCTGAGTGAGGTAAGAACTTCTCTGTGCTTACGGAGTTTACCAATCCTTTCTCTTTGCAGTTCCCCGACCCACCCCCACACAGAGTCAGGAGCAGGAGCAGGAGTGGAAGCCATCAGCTAAAGCACAGGAGCGGTGGCTGCCCGCCTTCCCAGACCATAGGCAGCTCACCTGCCACCGCCGGCGGGCCAGGAAAGAGATGTTGGCTGTTCGCCTGAAGATTGAGGTGCTGATTCTTATACTGGATTGGACTCCGTGAATAAGCTGAACAGTCTCTGTAGAAGAGACTGCCGTGGACACATCTTCTTTAGGAACTACAGCAGTCCCTGGCAACTGTGTGTGGTGCAGCTTTAAGTGTGCAGGCTCTGGAGCGGACCGGCTGGACTGGGACCCCAGCTCCCCCGTGTCCCAGCTGTGTGGCTTCAGCCTGCTCATCTAACCTCTCCGTGTCTCAGTTTTCTCATCAGTGAAATGGGGGACACTAGTGTTTCCTACCTCTTGGTATTTTTATGAGGATTAAACAAACAAAAAATTGAAAAAGTTTAGAACAAACTTATTCAAGTTAAACTTAGTAAAACTTTAGAACAAAGTTTATTAAAGGAGTAAATATCTGGTAAATATTATCTATTGCTACTACTTTTGCTGAGAGTTCAACAGAAACAGAATACTAAACTGTCCTGGCGTTTCTAGTAATAGTAATGACCTGTGGAGGATTAGGCAGAGATTTGGATGAGTGAGCGCCACAATGCTGGGTGATACAGAGTTAGGAGCCAGGCTAGGATTAGACCACATTTACTGGGTGCCCACAGTGGGCAGATAGTGGCTTGTGGCAGTTCCAAGACTCCTAAGTCCCTCCCACTGCACTCAGTCCTTCTCTACCCTCAAACCCTTCTGCAGATCACATAGATCAACTCCAGCTTGCCCTTTCCTCTGAGTGAATGTTCACATTAGTTCAGATTTTACTCTTCTATTCATGATCTCAGCCCCTATTTTCAATGACAGACTCCTTGAATACAGAGACCTGGGGTCCTGTGTGTCTGCCAGCAGCATGTTGCTGTTACATGCAATTCTCTGAGTCACTGTACCTGTTGACTCAGCAAACATTTTCCCCAAACACCTGAAGCTTCAGAGGAAAGGCCAAAGGCTAGAGTGGTGGCTTGAGGATTCAATTCCCCTTTCATCCCTATAAATAGCTGTTTTAATTTGAGGCAGGGGCCCACTTCTATGGGAACCTGGCATTCCCACTGTCTAGAAATCAAGGACGTCAACCTTCCCTGCTGCCAACATTTAACCAGAGCCAATTGCACAGGGATTTGTGTTGCCCACTTCATTGTCCTTGGGCTATTTCCTCTCTGGTTTGTCTGGCCTTGGCTAAAAGTTCTGGATTCACATTCCAGGCAACATTAAATTTCCTCTCCCATACACGTTCATGCTCACAACCCCTTGGAGTTTGACAGATTGTTTCAGTTCCCACCAAAGCCAGCTTAGCTTGGCAAATCCATCAGACCTGACAGCATTTCACAGAGTGAATTCAGAGGAGAGGATATCTTGTCTCAATTGGTAGCTCCTTCCTAGGCAGGATACCCATGCATTTGTAACTTTCCGAGTCACAATAAGTGCCTAGCACATTGTAGTCAATAACAATGACAATAGTTATTATTATTATGTTTTGGGCTGCCTGTCCTGGAAAATACTCTGAAATACATTACAGGGGCATTATAGTTGTCCTTAACTATATTTCGCACTTTGCCATTTTACTTGGGCCCAGGCACATTGGGTCAAATAATTATTGGTGCACTTGATACAGCAGTTTAACAAATTTATTAAGTATTTACGGAGGCTACTATGTGGAAACACTGTGCTAAGCTGAGAGGGGACACCAGGGTGAACAACACATGGTTCCTATCCTGGAGAGATTTATAATCTAGCAGATGAGATAAGTGCACAAACAGCTAAGAACAAGACCTGCCTAGACCAGAGCCATCAGAGCTACAGGCGTGGGCTCTGGGAGTTCAGAAGAGAGATGTCACGATTGGCTCTCAGAATCAGCAGAGCCTTTGTCAGGAGGTGACATTGGAGCTACACCTAGAATATGGTATGAAAGCCTTGATAAGGGATGTTTAGGAAGGATTTCCTTCTTAAAGGAGAGAAGAGCAAGTTGGAGTGAGTGGAGGGGGATGAGGAGAGAAAAAATAAAGAACTCTGAACTGAGAGCCGGGAAACAGTTCTCAGCCCCTAACAGACTGTGTGAGTTTAATGAGTCTCTGAAGGGCACAGGGTCCAGTTTTATCTATAAAATGAAAAGTTTGGGTTTTATAATCTTCAGGCGTAATGATCTTTTTGTTTTACCTTGTTAAATAGCCAGGGTTCTTTATGTTCTCTGGTTGTGAAATATTTCTATAGAATGGTTATTAGAATATCTTTTTTACCTAATATTGGAAGGTTACCACCTCTTCTCCTTCACTATAATATTTGCCTTGTTCTCAGGTCTTACATTTGGAAAAACATGAACATTTCAGTTTTGGCTTCAGCAAACCCATACAGAATTATGCTCTGTGGTCAGACACCTTTCCTGGAGCAGGCTGGCCTGCTCCCACCTGCCTGCTGTTCTCACGCTGGTGCGACTGCAGAACCTCCACCCCAGCCGGCTGCCCTGACCCAGCAAGCATTCTTCAGGCCATAGCTCAAGCTTCACTTTCTTTAATGAGTCTTCATTTATTTCTGCAGATCCGTTGTTTCTTCCATAACAGCTATTTTCACTTGCAGGCAACCAAATCACAGGAATTGCCCTTCTTGTGTTCGCCTTTGGGAACATGGGTCTCACAGCACAACAGTGTGCACACTCCTCAGTGGGTCATACTCACATTGCTTAGTATCAGCAGTGCCTCTTTTAGATCTGGAATATCATTCCATAAATGCTTACTGATAATTTGTTGTATCACAGAAGCTATAGGATTTCTTCAACTTTAAGTGCAAATTTCTTTCCTTTTTTTTTTTTTTTTTTGTCCTTTTTGTGACCGGTAAGGGGAATGCAACCCTTGGCTTGGTGTCGCCCGCACCGCGCTCAGCCAGTGAGTGAACCGGACATCCCTATATAGGATCTGAACTCGCGGTGGGAGCACCGCTGTGCTCCCAAGCGCCGCACTCTCCCGAGTGCGCCACGGGGCTGGCCCTGCAAATTTCAATAAGCAAGGAGATTCCTTTACATGGCCATGTGACTCTGGAGAGCTGTCAGCCATTTTTCCAGGGGCTACTTGAAATTCTTTCTGTTGTTGGTGTTGTTTAATCTTTGAACGGGAAGGAAGAAAAGGGGAGGTCAGAGGTCAGACACTTCCTCAAGAAGCTCTCTCTAGAGTCCTCATGTCATATCATTACTGTAAGGAAAGGCCATCACTCTCCCCTCCTTCCTGAGATATACCTGCTCTGAGAATCTAAGTCCACCATAAAGAAACATTCAACACACCAGTGCTTTTGCAGATTTTCAGTGAATGAGAATCAACCTTGTCTGGTTCATCAAATGAGTTGTGAACAAGAGGAAGGCAGTGGACAATTAGACAAAGTGATGGGATATGTTAATTGAGCATTGCATAAAAGGATTCAAGGGCACTGAGTCTGGAAGTTCCAGCTCTTGCAGGAAGTTTATCCTTCTCATGGCTGAAAGGTAAGATGGTTAAAAATCCCTGCAGGAGCTCTGTGCATTAGGAACAACAGAACTAAAGCCCTGAAAACATTCACTGCAAAAAATATGTCTTAAAAACAATTTAATACATATTTAAGAAAAGGAATTAGCTTCCCTGAATGAGGCATAATAAGTGGTAAAATTCAGCCATGGAGTCTTGGCCCTAATTTATGCTGAGTGGACAATGATTGATGTCAAATTGCATAGGAATACCTAAGAAATTACCTACCACAGTCGCACGAATATCAGAAGAATTTATCATAATTAATGGTATTGCTCTGAGAACCAAAGGAAGGGTGAGGAGTTTGAGTTTCGTATAAAGTGCTGACTATATCATTTGCTTCAGGTAATAATTACTGTACTCAGGCTTGCTAAATGGCAATAGTTAACATGCAGGTGATGTAAAGAAAGCCCCAGTTATAGGCAGGTTCAGTTTAATCATCAGCCTGAATGTGAGCTGCCTGTTTGTATAACATATAATATGTCAGTTGGTTCAACTATCCTGTGTTTTGGAAAACCGGAGGTTAGCAGGAGCAAGATAGTGCAAACCTCTAATGCTATCCCATGTCACCTGTTGGCGGCTGGCCTAAAGAGATCCTCCAAACATCAGAATAAAATGAGAGCTCAAATACTAATCACTTTGAATCTCTACAAGATCTATTACCCAGGACCTCAAAGCTTTACAGCTCTGGGGAGGTGGCGCACATTTTTCAGAAGGAAACAAAAAGAAAGAAGACCACTGGCATATTTTTATGTGTCATCAGAGATTCTTTACATCTGATCCCTTATTCAACCTTCATAACCATCCTGTGGTGGTAGAATTATTATTTCTTCTTTACAAATAAAGAACAGAGGCAAGGGAACATTCAGTAAATTTGCACTAGGTTACACAGCCAGTGAGTGGCGGAGCTAGGACTAGATCCAGATTCCAAGACCCTCCCATTCTCCCATTCTAGAGAGATCAGCTAACTGCTCAGAACAGAACAGTGGTTTCCTTATCCCTGGGCCACCTATTTACTGGCCGTAAGTCTGCTCTTGCTTCTGAACTCTAGCAGAGCCTTGTGGAAGTCATGCCTATGCTACACAACTCAGTGCCCTTATTAGTTAATTCTGAATGAATACCCTTATTTCAATTATAAAGTCAGTGGGGTAGTTTGGCCAGAGCATTGTCATAAGATTAATGCTACATTACTTCATAGCACTGTGTATCTAATATTTGTATGATGTACAATATAAGTGTGTGTTTTTTCCAGGAGTGGTCGATTTGCAATGATCCATTCACACTCTTTCATCTCATAGACATTAGCAGATAAGATACTGTCTCACTCTGTGGCTATGGGTGGCAGAGCATACTTTTCTATGGCTTGGTGCTCCTAGGAATTATGCTGGGGACCAGCACTGGTCCTTACTAGCCTCACTAACCACAGTAGGTCTACCATGGGCTTTTCACTCCAGATGCTGAGACTTACTCACCTAGAGCTAATTTTATTGGGAATTCCCAGGTTAATACATGGTTCTAACCTCAAGGGGTTGTGGAGTTGGCCATAGTTCCTCGGGGGTATTTTTCATACATGTCTCATGGAAGGACCACGTCATATGTAGCAATACATATCTCTGGGCGTGTGTGCATGAGCTCAGAGTGCAGGGCAGGCTGGTGAGGACCCTAGTTTCCTCACTGTGCGATTTATTCATTCTCTGAAGATGCTCCTATTTTCCAACAGCAGCAAAGGCTCTGGGGCTGCTTTTGTGTGCTGCCATCAGAGCACTCTGATCATTTGTCCACCAGTGATTTATTCTGTTTGTGTTACCCTACTGTCCCTGTCATCTTTCCATTAAACTGTGAGTTCCTTCAGAGTAGGAATAGACCCCTTTCATTTTGTTTATTGCCTCACACTTCATCTGGCACCTAGTAAACCTTCAACAAATGGCATGGAATGACTGGAAAGGGACAAAGCATAGTTGACTGAGCACCACTGGCATCAAGCCCACGAGCCTGGCCTTGTTACCACAGTGGCCTACACCACGCTAACCAGCCATGGCCAAGAGACATCAGTCGAATTCCCAAAAAGAACAGGTTCCAAGAGCAACACCACAGAGATCAGAAAATTGTCATCTTGTATCAAGTTAGAATCCATTCATTGCATTAAAGGGCTGCCTTGGTTTTCCTTTGCTAAGTGCACTTTGGTGTGAATAATGAGCAGAGATAACTAATTGAGAAAGTGACTTAACTTTTAAGGCTTTAAGTTTATTTCCCCTAAGGAAGTGGTTCTATTATTTCCAGAGCTGCAACCATCCTGACTGTTGTTTTGTTTCTCTTACAGAAATCATACAGCTTCTTTAATGGAGCGTAGACTGTATGCAGAGAGTTGATAAACCTAATGACCAGGAAAAGCACTGTTGGCTTTCTTGACTTTGGACTGACTTCCACAGCCCAGAGCCTGAAGAAAGTCAGGCAGAGTTTAACTTTATTTTCAGCATAACTTTGCCAGCAGTTTCTCTAAAAGTCAAGGGAAACAGAGGCCTCTGTGGGAGATTATATCCCACCAGAAAGGGGTCTGGGTCTCCCAGGCTCTCAGAGCTTATCTGTGGAGCTCCAAAGAGTAGTCACTCCCTAAAAGAAATTGTACTTGGAGCTCTATTACCTGATGGCCAGAAAAGAAGTGTGTTTGTTGGGGGAAGGCGGAGGGAGATACTCGGTTTCCCACAAATCAGGGTCAGCTGAGAAAATACTACAAATTATAAGATCAGGGTGTATAGAAGAAAAATTAGATAGAGTTTGGACATGGTTTCAAATTCTGACCCTACTTCTTACTGTATGGCTGTAGCAAACTGCTTACACACTCCAAAGTTTAGTTCTCTCCTATGTAAAATGGAAAAAAAAAACATTAGCTTCTGCACTGTGTTGCAGTAGAAATATATACAATGATATACACAAATTCACAGTACAATGCCAACCACATAACAGGTACTCAATATATATTTAGTTCCTTGTGCCCACCTATAGCTGTGAACAAGCAATTTCATATTCTTTCTACCTTGAATGGTCTCTTGCTTTTCAATATGATTGGGTCCTATTTATGTGTCATACCCCGCAATGGAGGATCCTCACCTGTGAAGTTTCTTTGGCCCTCCAAACTGAGTTACTATATTTCCTCAGGGCTTCAACCCAGTTTTCTTATCATGCTTTTATTATTATATGCAGCACCATGTATTGCAATATTCGTACATCTGCCTTTATTTATCATACATTCTTTGAAACAAGAGCCACTTACTGTATTCTTCTGTACAAGTTAAGGTAAATAGAAGGGGTAGGGGGTTTATGAATGCTCTTAGTCTGAAGTAGGAGACAACATTTAACTCTTGTTGTTTAATTAAACACACAAAAAATTAGAAAAGTGTAATGCTTTGGGTGGAGACGAGGGTGGCACATGGGAAGGGAGCGTTATGCAAGGATAATGTAGTGGTCAGGACCATGGTCAGCACCAAGGCCAGCCAAACCAAAGACTGTTCTTCCAATAAACTTAAATTTCAGGGAACTTGTGGTGCTTCCAGTGCTGGAGGGAGCTATTCATTCATATCATGCCCTGGATTGCTTTTTTTAAAAAGAAAAAAAAAAAACCCTGTATACCTTTTGGGAAACTAAGATACAATTTTAAAAATATGTCGTTGCTGGAGGGAGCTATTCATTCATATCATGCCCTGGATTGCTTTTTTTAAAAAGAAAAAAAAAAAAACCCTGTATACCTTTTGGGAAACTAAGATACAATTTTAAAAATATGTCGTTGAAAAATAACTCAGCACCGAAGAGAGAAAGAGGAGGAGTAAGGAATGAGTTAAGCGGTTCCCATCTGTGAATCAGGTGAAAAGGTTGTGTGGAGACAAATAGGGGATCCATCTGGGGTCTTGGGGCTTTGCCTAGGAGTACCGTTGTTTTATGAAGAAATAAACACACCTGTGCTCTGAGCTTGCCAGCAAAGCCAATCTGTTTCACGTTTCAAACTCAACTCAATTATAAAATCTATGCATCTCTCTGGAATAGAATTGTGTCAGGACCATGTCCCCCTTCTCCAAATTAGTGTCAACAGTCCAACACCAATGCCTGAGATAATGCTTTTATCAAATACTGTGGTGCAGAGCTTGCCAGCCTGGATGGCGGCATGAGGATCTCTGCCTGGTTTCCATCTCATCCCATTGACAAATGCCTAGTATCGTTAGTAATGCAAAAGCTGGGGCAAAACCAAAATGCATTAATAAAAAGTCCTAGAAATTTTGAATAGTGGTTGCCTTTGAAAGTCTAGAAGAGCAAAGGCAGGAAAAGTCACCGTATGACTATTTCCTATAAAAGTGAAGGAAAAGAAGAAAAGACAAACCCACCATGTCATTTTTCTGTCCTTTTTGCACTAGAGTATTAAAAAGCCATTGTGTGTGTGTGTGTGTGTGTGTGTGTGCATGTTGGAAGGGCAGTGGTCTTGGTGGTAGTAGTCTATGGGCCGACAACTATGTGCTATTACTAGGTTTATTACAGCTCATATATAGAAGCAGCTCACAATTTCTGAAAGTGGGTTTTTAAATGATTTTTATGCAGCAGTTTAATACTGTTTACTTGCTTGCTTTCCCCAAATAATGTGGCTTTCTTAAGGTTAAGGTCTAGTACTAGTATAGGATTAATGTTCCATACAGTATCTGGAACATGATAGATGGCTAATAAATGATTATCAATTAAGTAAAAGATGAAGGGAGAGAGAGATGAGGGGGGGAGAGGAGAGAGAGAGAGAGAGAGAGAGAGAGAGAGAGAGAGAGAGAGAGAGAGAGAAAGAGGAAATGTTGATAACTAAAATCTTCTGATAATTCCTGAAGCTATTTGCACGCTTGGAAGCAGTTATTTGGTGGAAATTTATTCCTCCATGTCCCATGATCTAGGACAGGGTTGACAGCTTACAGTGCTAGTGGTGGCATTCAGACTAACTTCACTAGTGTGTGGTCTAGTGTATACTACATACACACTCCTATCTCCTGATTTTGCAAGATTCGGAATGTGGATTAACCACCTGACTTCTCTCAGTTTGAATCTCCCAAATCCCCACTGATCCATCCTATCCAAGACCATCTTCTACATTTGGTACCACTTTAACCCACTGGGGCATATAGTTATATGTTTCCTTCCACACAAGGTTTCTGCATTCTCACAATGATATTTCAGAGAAAATGCCCACCTTCTTTATTGTGTGTAAGCCAAAGAAGTGACTCTAGAGATGGCCATTTCAATCTGGGTTGCAAAAAAGAGGTGTTAAGATTTATTTGTGTATGGCTAATATAGCTTCAGCTATAGCCTTACCAATTGAAGTGTAGTCATATATTGCTAGATGTGTTTACTAGACTGTTTTTGAAATCAGAAAATCAAAGTGTATGAAACAGAGGCCAGTCTTTCTCATTAGCCAAGTTGCTAGTGAGAGTTGCTAGCCATATGTGACTATTTAAATTTAAGTGTAAATAAATAAAATTAAAAATTTAATTTCTCAGTCACATATGCCATATATCAAGTACTCAATAGCCCCATGTGGCTAGTGGCTACCATATTGGAGACAGCACAGATAAAGAACATTCTTGTCATTACAAGAAGTTCCATTGGACAGTGCTTTAGAACTTAGCACTTTGGAAAATTTGAAAGACAGAGACATTACCTTCAGGAGGCTACCATAATATTTCTGGCACTTGTAGCACCACTGGAACTAAGAAAGAATTGTACTGATTTTTGTGCTAGAAGATTTTTCATGAAGTTTGAGATCTCTTCTTGTGAATGGGGCTGCTTTCAAACCGGTATATAAATAGCAGAACTGTCAAATACATGGGATAGAGAACTGTGGCCATATAAAGTTATGCGTAATTTGCATTACTATTTTTTTTCTGATAACTCTGTCATGTTTTTCTTTCTGTTCAAATATGTGCATTGTTGGTCCTTGAGCCTGAAGTTCCATAGAATGTAGGGCTGATTTTTTCTTTCCTTGTTCACCATTATAGATGTAGAAGTTTCAAGCCAGTAGCAGGCATGTACGGGGGCAAGTGGGACCTAGATCATAAATTGTCATTTATTTTCCATATGAGTAAAAACTCTGGTCATATGTTTTTAGTCATGTTGCCCAGATTCTCATAAAATTTGCCTGAGAAATGCATACTGTATAGTCACTCATGAATAACCATTAGTTGCCCCTGTTTTCCTTTCCTGCTTCCCTTTCTTGTTCTATTCCTTTTTCCTTTCTTTCCTCTCTGTCTTCCTCCTTGGACCCCTAAGCACTTATTTGTTGAGTATTGTGCATGAGATTCTGGAAGGAGATCAGTGAATAAGACAAACTCTTATTCTCACAGAACTTATAGTCAGGGAAGTAGACAACAAAAATTACCTACAAAATTAATTGTTCAAAAACATTCCAATAAGTGTAATAAAAGAGGAATGCAGGATTTTAAACAAACAACAAGCCGTAATGTCAGAGAGGTTTGACATGGCCTGGAAGGTAAGACATGGAAGAATAATGAATGCTGACAGGTGGATCTCTGTTTACCCTTTATTATTTAACAGGACTCTCTTCTTCCATGTGACAGGCCAGGGGAAGTGTGTCGTGTATATACATTGCAATGCTGATGTTTCCTTCATGGTGTCTGAGCCCCTCTGAGACTTCTGGCCCAAATTGCAAGGCTGGCCTCATGAAGCTGTTCTCAGAGCAAGAGTTAAGAATTACTGCAGTTGAGAAGATTGGAAGACAGTTGGGAATGGATGAGGGGCGTGGGGTGCTGCTGTGAGCAATTTTCAATAACACAAAAATAAATTTGTTCTACCAAGGGCTCAGGAGGGGGAAGATGAGGGCACACACATATTTCTTTGTTGGCATTTATGTTTTCTTGGCAGCTTTTTTACCCTGGACCCATCAATGTCGACTCATTGATCCCGACTTAGCTTGTTGGCACTCTCCACTGGATAAAAAAAAAAAAGTTACTAAATTATATTGGATCCCATGATAAAATATATTCAACTGTCCCCATTGCTGTGGGCTTGCCCTGGCTTCTATAGTTACGTTATGACTTGTGCTTTTGGCCCTATTCATCTCTTTTGTCTTTCTCTACTGTTTCTCTTTATATCACAGCATCTTCTTCATCTTCCACCTCCGTCCTGCACAGATTCTGACTGATGATGAGGTAGGTGCTTTTAATCGATGATGCCTATGAAATTTGGAGTTATTGCTTATTAAAAGGTTCAAGGCATTCCTTTGATGACATTGGATTTAAGAAATGTGACAAATTGTTAAAATGTATGTACCATCTTCCTCCGACTGTGTGTGTGTGTGTGCACGCATATGGCTGGTCTTTTCTCAAATGTGCTCATGCAGTGTTACTTTTGGAATGCAGTTTTCTCTTCAAAGTGGCTATCAAGGGAATTAGGACTCAAATTAAGGATTATTAAAAAGACATTCACACTGAAATATGTTATTACTGCAAAAGCTGTTCTTGCATTAGCAAAATGAAGTTGGTGGAGCAACTGGCATTTATAGCTGGGGCTCTAAATCAAAATTCTGCAAAACAGTCCTGTTTTTCCACTCCAATGGCATTCTTGTCTCCTCTATGGTTCTGTCACCGTGAACTCTGACAAGCACCTCACTTTATAGAACAGCCGGCAGCCTCAGAAATCAGAAGAACGCTTTGCTACTGCTTTCCACATTTCCCCCAAACACCGGCTATCTCCTTTTTAGCTCTTGGGGAATTGGCTCAGCAGGAACTTGAGCCTCCGGACGTTAGATCTGGGAATCTGGCACTATTGTAATCTGACTAGTCGGCTATTTGATTTGCACTGTGCTGTATGTTGGAGCTACTAGATGAAAAATATAAATACCTGATCTTCAAGATTTTGCAGCTCTTCCTAAACCTGGCCTTCCTCCCGTGTTTTCTCGCTTTCTTGTTGGTTCAGGTACTACTGGGTCATTCTGCCGAGAGTCTGGGCCTTATTCTTGCTTCCTTCCTCCCCATCCTCCCCTTGTCATATCACAGACTTCCCAGACATGTAACACCTCTCGTTAGCCCCTTGTCATTTCCTGAATCTGCTCCTCCTGTACTTTTCACCATCATCATCCTTCACTTATTTCATGACATCGTTATTTGCTGCCTCTGTGCATTGCAGTAATCCCTTGACTGGTGTCACTGCTTTCAATCTCATCCTCTCCACTCTGCTGCTCCTGTTCCCAAAGAATCCATCTACCTCACTGAGAGGTAAGACGCAAATTTGATCATATTATGTCTTTTACTAAAATTCCATCAGTAATTTCCATGGGCATAGGATTAAGTTTGAAAACCTTAACATAGCATTACGAGCCCATTGTATCATGAACTTTGCTTACTTTTCAAGCTTCGTCTGATTTCATGTTACCTCTGAATTGTATGTAGTTTTTCTACGGAATACTCCACCACATCTTCCTCTCTCTCTCTCTAACACACACACACACACACACACACACACACACACACACACACACACACACAGAGGCAGCTGGCCAAATGACTCCTTTAACATTTAAAGATTGTTGCCTGAAGGAAGTCTTCACTGAATTTCCAGACCAGTCTGGGTTGAGGACCCCTTATCTATGCTTTCATTAAACTACATTCTCATAAAAAATCACACCATCCACGTTGCTTTTTTAAAAGTGGCTATACTGAGATATAATTTATACCATGTAATCTACCTATTGAAAGTGCACAATTCAGTGATATTTTTAGTATTCACAGAGTTGTGCAACCATCACCATAATCAGTTTTAGAACATTTTGTTAGCCCCCAAAGACGCTCCATACCCTTTCAGAGTCGCTTCCTATTTCCCTCCAAACCCCCCAGCCCTAGGCAACTACTTACTATTCTACTTCTTGTCTCAATAGATTTGCTTATTCTGGACTTCTCTTATAAATACAATCATACAACATATGGTCTTTTGTGATTGACTTCTTTTTGTTAGCTTGAGGTTTTAAAGGTTTGTTCATGTGGTAGCATATGTCATTTCTCTTTCCACCTAGTTACTTTTAATTTTAAGTATTATACTGTGTGAATATGCCATATTTGATTGATCTGTTTATCAGTTGATGGCTATTTAGGTTGTTTTCAGTTTTTGGCTGTTAGGAATAATGCTTCTACAAACACTGGTGCATAAGTTTTTATGTGGACTTTTTTTTTTTTTTTTAAATATTGGGTATATATGTACCTGATGTGGAATGACTGGGTCAAATGAAAATTCTATGTTTAAATGTTCAATCTTTTAAGGAACTGCCAGACAGTTTTCCAAAGCGGCTTCACAACTGTACATTTGCACCAGCAGTGCATGAATATTCCAGTTTTTCTACACCCTGACAGCAATTATTATCTGTCTTTTTGATTATAAAAGATGTATTGAAGTGGTATTTCATGCTGTTTTTGATTTGTACTTCCCTGATGCTAATAATGTTTATTATCTTTTCTTGTACTTATTAGCCAATTATATATATAATTTTTTTGCAGAAATATCTATTCAGTTCCTTTGCCCGTTTTTGATTGTGTTTTCTTTTTATTATTAAATTGTAAGAACTCTTCATTTATTCTTAATACTTGACACTTATTAGGCATATAATTTGCAAATATTTTCTCTTATTCTCTGGGTTGTCTTTTTCACTTTCTTAATAGTATTCTTTTAAGTTTCTTTTAATTGAGATAAAGTCCAGTTTTTCTAATTGGACTTCTTCTGTTGCTTTTGGTCTCATATTTAAGAAACCATCGCCCATTCCGTGGTCACAAAGATTTATTCCAGTGTTTACTTTAAGAGTTTTATAGTTTTAGTTCTTACACTTAGATCTTTGATCCATTTTGGGTTATTTTTGTGTATTGTATAAGACAGGGACTCAACTTCATTGTTCTACATGTGGGCAATCAGTTGCCCACATCAATTATCTTTGATTACAAAGATAATTATTTTTCTCCATTGAATTATCTAGACATTCTTATTGGAAGTTAATTGACCATAACTGTGAGGTTTTATTTTTGGATTCTCAGTTTTGTTTTTTTTTCCATTGGTGTATATATCTATCTTTATGCTAGTACTTCACAGTCTTGATTACTATAGCTCTGAAGTAAGTTTTAAAATTGGGAAGTGGCAGCACTCCAACTTTGTTCTATTTTTAAAAAGTTATTTTGGCTATTCTAGGTCCCTTAAATTTCTATATGAATTTTAGAATCAGCTTATCAATTTCTATTATTAAAAAAGTCAGCTGGGATTTTGATATGGATTGTAATGAATTTGAAGATCTATTTTGGAAGCATTGCCATCTTCACAGTAGTAAGTCTTCCCATCCATGAAAATGGGATGTCTTTCCATTTATATAGGTTTTCTTTAATTTCTTTCAAGGTTTTGTATTTTTCAGAGTAGACATTTTTCACTTCTTTTGTTAAATTAATTCCTAAGTATTTTATTCTTTTTGATGCTCTTGTAAATAGAATTGTTTTCTAAATTTTACTTTTGTATTGTTCATTTACAAGGATATAGAAATTTAATTGATTTTTGTATGTTGATCTTATATCCTACAACATTGATGCACTTGTTTATTAGTTCCAATAGTTTCCTACTGGATTTCTTAGGACTTTCTATGTACAAAATCATGTCATCTGCAAATAGAGAGTTTTACTTATTCCTTTAGAATCTGGATGCCTTGTATTTCTTTTTCTTGCCTGATTGTCTTGGATAGAACCTCCAGTACAATATTGACTAAAAGTGGTAAGAGCAAATATCATTATTTTGCTGTTCAACTTAGGCAGACTTTACCATTAAGTGTGATGTTAGCTCTGTTTTTTTGGTAGATATTCTTTGTCAGTTTGAAGCAGTTTTCTTCTAATCTTCATTTGTTGAGTATTTTTGTGATGAAGGTGTTGAATTTTGTCAAATGCTTTTTTTGATGTCTGTTTAGAAGGTTATTTTCCCCATTTTCTATTAATTTGGTATATTCTGTTAATTGATTTTCATATGTTAAACTTATTTTGCTTTTCTGGGATAAATCCCACAATGTCATGGGAAAACACTAAATCCAACAATTGCTTCTTAAACCTTATTCCCTGACTTCTCTAAAGAATCTCAATATGGGTTCATTTAGATTTTCTATTTCTTCTTCAGGTAGTTTTGGTAGTTTGTATCTTTCAAGGAATTTGTCCATTTTATGTAGGTTATCTAATTTGTTACTATACAGTCATTTTGGGTATTCTCAAGGTATTAGTCCACTTTCTGTCACCGGTGACAGAATACCTGAAACTGAATAATTTATAAGAAATTTATTTCTTACAGTTTCAAAGGCTGGAAAGTCCATGGTCTGGGGGGAGTGTCTGGTGAGGACCTTCTTCTGGGTGGGAATTATCTACAGGATCCCATGGTGACACAGGCAATCATATGGCAAGGATGGCAACAGCAAGAGAGCTCTTTCTCATGCTCACTTGCACTCCTTATAAAGCCACAAGTGCCACTCCTGTGACAACGCACCAAACCATTCACCCATTACTCCATGAATGAATGAATTGATTCATGAGGGCAGAGTCCTCATGATCCAATTACTGCTCAAAGGCTCCACTTTTCAAATACCATAACGAGATTATCCACCCTCTTAACAATGGGGATGAAGTTTCCAACACGTGAACTTTTTGAGGACACTCAAACCCCATAATAATCTTAAATATTTTATTTGTATAAAATTGCTGGTATACTCTCCATCTATACGTAACTTATGGAGGGTCTTTGTCATGAATGAATGTTGAATTTTATCAAATGCTTTTTCACCATCTATAGAGATGATCATATGGTCCTTGTGTTTGATTTTATTAATATGGTGTATTGCATTTATTGATTTGCGTATGTTGAACCAACCTTGCATCCCTGGGATGAATCCCACTTGATCGTGTTGTATAATTTTACATATGTGTTGCTGTGTTCTGTTAGCTAATATTTTAGTGAGGATTTTCGCATCTATATTCAGTTGTATCTTTACCTGGTTTTGGTATTAGGGTGATGTTTGCTTCATAGACTGAGTTTCATATTCATCAAGGATATCGGCCTGTAGTTTTCTTTTTTGGTTATATCTTTACCCAGTTTTGGTATCAGGATGATGTTTGCTTCGTAGAATGAGTTTGGGAGATTTGTGTCTGTTTCAATCTTTTGGAATAGTTTGTAAAGAATCTGGTGTCAATTCCTCTTTGAATGTTTGG
>NW_007731821.1:82729-113155 GCF_000696425.1 Galeopterus variegatus
GTGGGAGCTAAAAATAAATAAATAAATTCACACACACACACACACACACACACACACAACCAGGGGGAGGGGAAGAAGACATAACAACTACAGTTCCTTGAAGTTGATATGATAAGCAAACAGAAAGGACATTGTTGGGTGGGAAGGAGGAGAGGGAGGAGGGAGGGAGGTTTCGGTAATCGGCCACAGTAATCAACCACATTGTATATCAACAAAATAAAATAAAAAATAAAATAAAATAAAAATAAAAAATAAAAAAATAAAAATAAAAATAAAATTGATGGTAATATCTGTCTTTTATTCTTGACTTAATTTGAGTCTTCTCTCTTGTTTTTCTTGAGCAATTTAGCTAAAATTTGTCAATTTTGTTGATCTTTTCAAAGAACCAAGTCTTATTTTTGTTAATCTTCACTATTGTTTTTTTCCCTTTCTCATTAACGTCCATGTTAGTATTTATATTTCATTCATCTGTTTAAGTTTGACTTGCTCTTCTTGTTCCAGTACCTTAATATGGAATACTAGATCATTGATGTGACTCCTTTTAAATATATATATATGTATTTACAGTTATAAGTTGGGAACAAAGACATAAATTAAATTGAGCAGAAGAAATATGCATTTATATTGTGTTTTATAATTATATAATTAACTTTTCTTGTGCTCTTTGTTTTTTTGTGTGAGTTCAAATTACTTTTTGGAGTTGCTCCTTCTTGACAAAACTGTGCTTTCAGACTAATAACTTTCTTTAGTATTTCTTGTAAGGAGGGTCTGCTAGCAATGGATTCCCTCATATTTTGTTTATCTGGGAATGTCTTTATTTTGCCTTTATTTTTAAAAGATTGTCTTTCTAGATATAAGATTCTTGGTTTACAGTTTTCCTTTTTTTTACTTCCAGCCTCTTGAATCTGCCATTAACTGCCTCCTGGCTCCATTGTTTCTGATGAGAAGTAAAATCTTAATCTTATGGGATTTCCTTTGTGGATGATGAGTCATTTCTTCCTTGCTGCTTTTAAGACTTTTCTTTGTGTTTTTATTTCGGTATTGGACTATTATGCATTTGGGTGTGGGTTTCATTGTATTTCATCTACCTGGACCTTCTTGAGCTTCTTAAATGTGATATTAATACTTTTTATCAAATTTGGTATTTTAGCCATTATTTTTTAAAATATCTAAAAAAAAATTTTATGCTCCTTTCTCCGTCCTGTAATTCTGCTAATATCATTACAAATATCCTAGAACATTTAATAGCATCATATATTTCACTGAGACTCTGTTAATTTTTCTTCATTCTTTTTTCACTCTGTTCTCCAGATTGTATATTATATACTATCTTCAAATTTGCTGATTCTTTCTTCTGCCAGTTCAAATGTGCCATAGAGCCTTTCTAGTAAATTTTTTTCTTTCAGTTTTTGTACTTTCATATCCAGAATTTCCATTTGGCTTCTCTTTTAAAAATAATTTTTATCTCTTTATTTATATCCTCTATTTGATTATTTATTGTAGTCATGCCTTCATTTTCTTCTTTAAGCATGATTTCCTTTAGCTCTTTGAAATCTATGAGTCTCATATATAGAGACTGCTTTTACTTCTTTGTCTAAGTCCAACATCTGAGCTCCTTCAAAGGCATCTTAGGCAGTTTCTGTTCCCTGATTTTTTTGTTGTTAAATGTATGAGTCACACTTTCCTCTTTGTTTGCAATGTCTCATAATTATTTTGTTGACATCTGAACATTTCAGATAATTTCAGAACTCTAAATACTAAACTCTCTTCCAAGGTTTTCTGTTGTTCTTATTTGCTTATTTATTTTCTTAGACATTTGGCTGGGCTATTTTAGTGAAATCTATTTTTCTCACAGTATGAAGCCTTTAATGTCACTCTTCAGAGGGTGCAGCTTTGGGCATGTGTGCATAACCCTGGGATGACAGTGGTTTTAACAGGGTTCTCTTGGACTGCCTTTTTCCATATTAAACTATGTGCCTCTTTTGGCATTAAACCCAGCTGGTTGGTTAATTGTTCTATTGTTTTTGACATTGCCCAGAGGCATAAATTACTTCACAGTTATTAAATTTGGGACCATGTTCAGGGATAGTTTTTGAAGCCAGTCTTTGAGGTTAGTTCTGACCTCGGAAGGGCTCTTCTTAGATGTTTCTTCCCATGGTTTTCTCTGGTAAAATAGCTGGACTACAGTTTATCTTATTGCTGTCATGGAGCTACCAACTTCCTCTTAATTGCATACCTCCCAGATCTCCACTGATTTCAAAGCTTGAGATTCCCTACACTCTGTTTCAAATAAAGATTGCTCTTTTGGAAAGAGTTTCAGAGTTCTCTGTTCTTAGGGCCTGCCTCTCTGCAGGGGCAAAGTCTTTGAGCCACTGATCTGGAGCTTGGGGTGAGCACAGCAGCCTGCTTATCTCAGGGGCATGCCTTGCTTTATAGTCAGGATGCTGGGTGCAGGCAGTAGCTCTGCTCTGCTTGGCTTTTCTCTCGCAGCATGAAGCCTCTTTTCTACAAGCATGCTGGGGATCATGGGCCTAGTATTGTCACCTGGCCATGCCTGGGGTGGATAGCCTTCATTCTATGAGTACGGCCTGGGAGAAGAAAGGAGGTTACTGACCTCTAGGCCAAACATCTGGAATTACCCTCCGCTACAGGAAGCTATGGGTGATGAAGAAGGCCTGTGGCCTGCCCCTCATGGGCAGGTGCTGTAGCTCTTGACTGGGAGTCAAGGGAAAGTGAGCTCTGTCTTTTTTGCCACCTCCACTTAGAGTGGGGCTTCTGTCATGCTGATCTGGGCCAGTGAAGCAAAGAGAACATGTCATGGCTCAAGTGCCACAACTCCCCCTGTTCTTACCAAGATTCAGTAGGTTTTTTGGAATAAATGTTTCTTCATTTACTTCATAACCTTATGACAATTTCCAGAGACTTCAAGTGGTTGTTTCAAAAATATTTTCAGCAGTTATAGCTATTTCACTGGGATGTGGCCCCTCGAAGCTCCTCAAACCATTATTCTGAATGTTGCTGGAGGAGACAGGGTCTAGGAAGACCTGATAGTCAGCCTTAACCCACCCCTTCCTCTTACCAGGTTTTGACTCCACCACAGGAAAGAATTCAAAAGCAGAATCACAGTAGAGTGAGATTGGGTTTAATGTGAAAAATAATAGATACAGATTTCACAGAGAGTGTGGCATGCCCCAGAGATCCAGCAGGGCCCACATCAGGTCCAAAACGAAAGTAAGAAATATCCCGTTAAAGTCTAGTAGAGCAGGCTGACTCAAGAGAGTGAGCAGCCACCTGCTGAAAGTAAGTTTGATACAAAAGAAAGATACACACCTCAGCTATTGAAGCCAGGGTTGGCCCGGGAAAGTGCGCAACAACCCCGCCTTCCGCTGGGATTCAACTTTTATTGTTTGGCTATCTAGTACATATTCATGCTATCTCATGAATATAAATTCCACTTTACTGAGCATGCTTAGCTATTAAGGTTATATAACCTCTTTCTGTGGAGCATGCCTAGCTACTGGATTAGTATAAGTCAGCCCCCTGGGGTCTCCCATTGGTCTGAAAATAGGTTCAACTTGCAACAGTATCTTTTCTCTAGGGAGGGTCTAGAGGAGGTCCCTGAGACCTCCAGGAATGGCTTGAAACCCAGAGGTGTGTCCTGTAACCCAAGCCCAGGGAAATTGAGCACCTCCTATCTCATGAACATTGAATTTTTGGTTGAGTGGTGTGTGTGTGTGTGTGTGTGGGGCAGGGTGCACTGTCAGACTCCATTCTTTTTAGTGATTCCTTTCACATATGGTTAATGTCACTGATAGTGATTTATAGTACTGATATAAAGTTTCCTTTTAAAAGTAAATTAAAGTATATATGTATAATAGACTCAGTAGTGATAAAAATTATATCACTCACCAAAGTAGAGAAGATCAATATACCACGTTAAATTGAAAGTGAAAAGTAAATTAATGACCTTATAAGGAAATATCTTTTCATATGTGACTCCAAAATAAATCAACAGCAGCCACAGGACTTTGCTCATCACCAGCATTCATGTTCACTACCACCTCCCAGATTTTGTTCTCTAATGCCCCTGTAAAGAAGAATTGGGATCTTTAGAAAAATAGTTTAAGGCAGGAAAAAATTAGTATAGCTCTGGAAAAGACTATTACTGACAAAAAATTGGAGACTTTTTAAGAATGTAAGGACAGTAATAAAAAACAAAGAAGCTGGCTTAAAAGAGATCTACCAGAAAATTATGATAATTTGAATATTAAAGGGAATAATTTTTATGGTTAATTATAAAAGTTTTGAAAGGCTAGAATGTTTTCACACAAAATAAAGATAAAATTTTTAAAAGTTAACTTTTACGGGTTTAATTAATAGACAAATGTCATCACATATGAGTATTTTATTTTTTGTTTTAAGCACATAATTGCAAAGTGTACATATGTGCTTGCTTTTGTCTGTGTAAATAGAATTTGATAAATACAGAAAACTTAGAATAAGTCAAATTGGGAACAGTGCCAAGAACTCATTAAGAACTTAACATAAAATTTATCATATATATCTTGACACATTATCAGTTAGAAAAGGGTCGACTAGTTAATCATTACAAATTATCACTTACTACCAAATTTTAGCTTGTTTCAAGATAACACATGGGTTAAATACCCTATGCCCATGAAAGAAATCTAAATGTGCACTAGACTCCACATCTTCTATGACACTCGACCTCCAGCTGGCACTTCCAATTAGAATCAGATGCTAGCAAGGCATACATTTGTTTTCAATAATGGTAACACAATGAGTAAATGTATTATAATGACAGAACAATGGCAGGTAAATGTGGCATGGTAGCAGGCCCACCAGACAATGCCAGGTAAATAAGATTCCGAAAAAGTATCATTGTGGGAAAAGGTCCCAAGTGGCAAAATGCTTAAAGTTAAGTGAAAGACATGGATCCCAAAAGCTTTATTGGTGCAACTAGTAAAGTTAAAACATGAAAAGGAAGCTCAGTCTGGCATTATGTGGCTCAAGGTTGAGTTATATTTGAAAAAATGTAACCACGTGTTGCACCTTGACCAAGAATCCATTAATTTATAACCCAGTTTCTGTAACCTTGGCTGGTCCGAAATAGTATCATTTATCCTTTTTGTCTGGTAAAATTGCTACAACCTTGGGGAAATATCAGAATAAGTTTAAGAACAACTTTACGAAGTTATAACAATGAGTATAACTATAGTATAGGTAAGTATAAAAACAGGTGCATAAATAATGATGAAATAAACCAACCCATTTAACTATAATTTTATTCATTTATTTATTTATTGGTAACTATAATTTAGAATGGGTTTCAGAATGAGCATAGTGAGTTTTCCAGAAAATACAGATAACTATATTTGTGTATATTTTACTTGCTATTTAAGGTATTTGAGGCATTTAAAAGAATCACTCACACTAAATTTGTAAAGGTGGCATAAATTGTTTAAGAAAATTTTGTTAATAATACGTGTCCATCCTTGTCTAAGCAAACATGTTTAAAGTTTATTGAACATGTGTTTAATAAATTGAGCATTTAATAAAGTGCAATTGGTGCATTTTTTTATGTAAAATAACCCCCTTGGACATGAACCTAATCAACAGAGAAAAAACAAATTGATTTAAAGAAAAATAATGATAAAGGTGGTACATGGTTGAGGGTTGAAGGCAAAAATAGTGATGGGGACATTTAGAACCTGATATTTGGGAAAGCTATTTTTAGGGTTAAAAACATAGCTATTGGCGTTGGGTAGATGTAGGTTTGTATCCTTGGCACTTGGCATTTACTACCTGTGTGATTTGGGAGACCGTTACCCAAACTTTCAATCCCTTATTGTCCTCATCAGAAACACTGGGATTACAATACCTCCCTCACAAGGGTGAGGACAGTGTGCTTAGCATACTACATGACACATGGTGACATTTTCAGTAAATGGTTGGCATAATTTTCACCATTCTGTAGAAGTGCAAATACTCTTGGGGAGGATAGCATAACAAATTAAACAAATTCGTGCTCATCCTTATTCTACCACGCCTTTCCCTCTTTTTTTCTTTCATCATCGAGCCCCTTAAAATGCTGGGGGCACAGTTTTCTCCCCCTCCCTTCACCTCCGTTCACTTTTCAGCCTATTGCAGTCTGGCCTTTACTCTCACCATTTTGCTGAAAAGTCTCCTGTAATTTTCAAGCTTTATTAAAAATCACCTGTTTGTAGCATTTGACAATACTGGCCATATCCTCCAAACTAATATGAGTTTTTTCATTATCTCCTTGCTAATGTCCTCTGCCTTTTTATCCTCTTCTTCTAACCATTTCTTCTCAGACATTTTTGGCTGAGGCAACCATTTCTGCCAGTTCAAATAAGGGGATTAATCAGGATCCCATCCCCTGACTTTTTTTTTTTTTTTTTTTTATCATTCAGCCCTCTCTCATTACGGAATCTCATCCAACCCCATGATGATTCTAAAATATCCATTCATGGCCTTGACCTTTCCCAAGTTTTATACCTTCATAGCTCAATAACAAATAATCTAATATATGAGCATCTCTAACTTGACAAATTAAAATTCAAATGCAGTATCTTTTCTATTTTCCTTAATTTAGTTGGAGACAGCACCATTCATCTAATTCAAGAGTAAAGTCTGTGTTTTTTAACTCTACTCTTTTTCCACACATTTCATGTGCCCACAATGTGCCAACCACCATGCGAATTGCTCAGATTACATTGGGGTGTGTGTGGGAGGAAGGGGAGGAGATATTATTTCTGTCCTCACAGAGTTTGCTGCCTCCGTGGAAACACACGAATCTATAGAAACTGCCAATACAAGGGTACTTCAAAAAGTTTGTGGAGAATAGAACTGAAAAACAATATGAACCTTTCCATGAACTTTTTGAAGTATCCTTGTATAACTGTGCACTGTGAAAAAAGTTAATATTGATAATTGACTTAGGAAAATCAAGGAAGGATTTGTTAAAAGCTGATGATTGAGTTGGGCGTAAGGGAGGCATAGGCATCAGGTGAAAGGCATCCCCAGAGGGAGAAGAATGTGCAAAGGTCCTAGGGACTGAGGGTCATGGTGCATCCAGGAGCTGAAAAGGGGTCAACTGTAGCAAGAATAGAGAGAGTTCTAGAGGAAGCTGGAGTGGCAGGTTGATGATAGCATTTTGGTCTTTACCTAAAGGTCGGTTTTAAATAGGGGTGGCATAGAGGAAGCATAGAGATATAAAAAAAAATTGTGTATTGAAAATAACATTTTAGCTACAGGATGCATGAAGGCTTTGGAGAAGGACTGGAGTGAATGTGGGACCAGTTAGAAGTCTATCTGATCAGTTCAGGTAAGAGGCGGTGGCTCCTTAGGGCAATGAGTGGAAATTCAGAAGAAAAAAAAGATGCAAATGAATTCCAGAGAAATTTTAGAGTACAATGAAAAAGATGTTTGAAATATTGTCTGTGGGGAGTGAAGGAGAGAACTGAGAAACACTGGAAGAAGACCAGGTTTGTTGTTGCTTTGTTTTATTTTAGTATTTATTTGTTACTTGGGGGACACAAAGTGCGAGTGTTATGGCTCTAAATATTTAATTCATTTATTCTTCTTACATTTAGTGAGTCAGCTTAGGTGCCAGGCACTTGTCTAAATTCCTGGGATATATCAGTGAAAATATAGACAAATCATCTCTGCCCTCTTGGAGCTTATACGTACTCTTGAGGGAGGATAAAAACTAGGGACACGAATAAGTAAATCATACAGTGTCTTGGAAAGTAAATGCTATGGAAATAGAAATAGGGAAGGATGAGGGGATTGTGGCTGTCAAGGTATGGAGAGTACGATTTTAAATAGGATAGTTGCAGTAATCTTCATGGAGAGAGTAACATTTGAGCAGACTTGGAGGAGCCATGTAGGTATCTGGGAGCAGAGTATTCAGGCAGAGAGTAAAGCCAATGCAAAGGCCCTGGGGCAAAAGCCTGCTTGGCATGTTCACATCCAAGGACCAGCAAGAAGGCTGTGTGAATGGAGTGGAGTGAATGAGGGGAGAATAGCGGGGATGGCGTTGCTGCTTCTGAGCAGGTGTGCATGTCACATAGGGCCTGGGGGCCATGGCAAGGACTGTAGTTTTAATCACAAGAACTTTGGTGAGTTTGTGGTTGCTTTGAGCTGTTCCAGTGGAAATGTCAAATGTCAGTCTGGAAATTAGGGGAGAAGTCATGGATAAATATAAGATTTTGATTCATCTCTAAGTAGAAATTAAAGCTATGGATATAAAAGAGATGATCTAGAGCAGGGGTTGGAAAATTTCCTGGGACAAGTCCAGCCTGAGGCCGGATTTTTGTAAATCCAGTTCTACTGGAACACAGCCATACCTATTAATTTGTGCATGGTCTATAGCTGCTTTCATTCCATAAGAGCAGAGTTGAGTAGCTGTGACAGACTATATGGCCCACAAAGCCTAAGATATTTAATATTCAGCCCTTCACAGAAAAACCGGGCTGAACTGTTGTTTAGAGACACAGAAAAGCTTAAGAGGCAAACTGGGCCTATGACTAAGTCTTGGGCAACTCTGACATTTATTGTCCCAGAAGAGCAAGCTGAGTGTGCCCAGGAAAAATAAATCAAGCAGCCATAAAAGTAGGTGAAAAACAAGCACAGATTTCACAGAAGCTGAAGAAGAGGGAGTTTCAGCTTTAAACTGTGATCAATTAAGATGAGGACTGTGAACTCTTCTTTGAATTTAGCAACTTGAAGATCATTTGTTTTCTCAGTGAAAGCTGTTCAGTGGAGAGTTGAGTGTTAGAATGACAGTCAAAGGAAAGTGGTTTGAAGATTGAATGAGACATGAAGAAATGATATATAGGGAGTATAAACATCTCTTTGACATGTTTTCCAAGAGAAGGATAAAGATAGCACTTTAGCTGGAGATAAATGTGGGAGGTGGAGAGGATTTCGTTGTGCTTTGTTTCTAGTTTTAGATTGGAGTAAATTCAGCTTAATTAAAAGTTGGTGGTAGAATCTAACTGGAAGGGTATGTTAACTGTTGCAGAGAGAGGGTTAAAATTAGTGTTAGATTCTTCAGAAATTTGGAAGGGATGGGATTGTATTTAAGTGATGGATGATTGTTTTCTCACATCTGTTTTAACTTTAGGTAAAGACATGTGATGGGTGTTGTCCTCCTGGCTCCCTGTGGCTCCTGAGTATTCCCCCTATTAAAATTAAACCGTCTCCTTTGAAGTTTCTGCCTTTTGACTACATCATTCTTTAAACTATTATCTGTTGACCTCCAGTTTGTCTTCAGTCACCAAGTAGTCTGATGCATAAATTTTCGTCACTATATATTCCATCCCACTCTTTTTATATCCAACCCAAGCTCTGCCAAAATTCTAGCATTAACTACCCTTATCTCAAATTACCCGAGAAGGATTTGTTGGGCACTTTTGTTCACTTCCTTACTCTCTTCACCTATAAATGACCCCTCTAACCCACTCCAGTTTATTCCTTGAACCTGGTTATATGGTAGACTTCTCCATGTTCTGAAATCCATAAGTCAAGCACCCACTTCTTTAAAAATAACTTTTTTCCCCCATCTTGGTTATTAAACTACTCCCTCTTCAACTGATAGTCACCTCTACCCTGCTCTTCCATTTTTATCGTACGAATTGCAGAATCTGTCACTTACAAAACACTGTCTATAAAAATTAAACCATTTTATCCTCAATGTTTTGCTTTTCTCTTTCAAACTCCCAACACTGAATGAACCCAAACAAAAGTGTTCCCCATGCCTACGCCTGAGATACTGAGCATAGATAGAAGAAAGTGCCCAACATTATATCCCCATGTTCTCCAAACTAAGTTGAGTTCTCTACATTGACTGACAAGTCTTGTTTCTCTATTCAGTTCCTTCTCTCACTGCAAGTTTCTAACCCTGTTTCAAAGAAAGTTGAAGCTATAAGACAGGAACTCTTTCATATTCCCTGTCCCAGACATAAAATTCTTTGATCATCTGCATCCTCCCTTTTTTCCTCCCTAGTTACAATGTTTTCACTTCCATCCCTTCTGACCTTTTGAAAAACTTAACACTATTTTTAACCCTTCTCTCCCCAACAGTGACATATCCTTCCAATTAGATTCTCCCACTAACTTTTAATTAAGCTGATTTTACTCCAGTCTAAACAACAAATTAGAAACAAAACAAAATGCATCAGAGCCCTCTTTTGACCCCCTACATTTATCTCCAGCTAAAGTGCTGTCTCTATCCTCTTGAAAAACATGTCAAAGAGATGTTTATATTCCCCATGTATCATTTCCTCGTGTCTCATTCAATCTTCAAACCACTTCCACTTGACTGTAATTCTCACACTCAACTCTCCACTGAAACAGCTTTCACTGAGAAAACTGATGATCTTCAAGTTGCTAAATCCAAAGAAGAGTTCTTGGTCCTTATTTTAATTGATCACAGTTTAGGGTATTTCTTTTTTCCACTCACAAACACATTTCACACATACAGCAGGATTGACAGTTCCCGAGGGTTTAGTAGAATGGTTTGCAAATAGGAGACTGAGTAAGGAGCAAGGGATTACACAAAGTTATTTGATGATGATACGTGGAGGCATGGTAAATTTGGACGCAGTGGCTCACTTTGAAATATATAGGCATTGGGTTTACCTCCAATGAGTTGCATATCCGATGTTAAAACAATATGAAGACCTAGAAATTGTGAAAAAAAAAAATTCTCCAACCTCTATTATCTTTCTGTCCTTGATCTCACCTCCACTATCTTACTTTAGGACACCATATCTCTCACTTTTATATCTTACCATATTCTCCTAACCAACCTCCACTTCTGATCCCTTTTAATCCATTCTCTGCAGAGCTTCTTAAACAACCTTTATAGAATGCAGTTTGATCATATAACTCCTTTTCAGAATTCCCTATTAATGGCTTCTGAACACAAAGGTTCTGCTGAATAGGGTGCTGCTTGTTCCCAAACTCCGTTCCTTCTCTCAGGGACATTATGCTTTATTAAGATAGAACCATGTGTTCTAGAATTTGTCCATGCAATTTTATGCCTCTGAGCCTTTGTCCAGGCATGTATGTTCTCTGCCTGGAGCATCCCTTCCACTTCTTCTGTCAGATATTTCATTTCCCATAGCTATGTATCTAATTCAAACCTGTCCTTTGTAGTTGTTAATCAGTCCTTCTGAGTGTCTTGTACATATATCTATTCAAACTGCTTTGACACTTTGGGTAGTATGGACATTTGCACAATGTTAATTCTTCCAATCCAAGAGCATGGGATATCTTTCCATCTTCTTGTGGCCTCTATAATTTCTCTCAATAGTGGTTTGTTGTTCTTATTGTAGAGATTTTTCAGGTCCTTGGTTAACTTTATTCCTAAGTTTTTAATTTTTTTGGTGGTTATTGTAAACAGGATAGCTTTCTTGATTTCTTTTTCTGCATGTTCACTGTTGGAGTATAGAAATGCTACTGATTTTCATGTGTTGATTTTGTATCCTGCAACTTTGCTGAAATCATTTATCAACTCTAAGAGTTTCTTTGTAGAGGCTTTAGGCTGTTCAGTATAGGATCATATCATCTGCAAATAGAGACAGTTTGACTTCATCCTTTCCAATCTGGATGTCCTTTATTTCCTTCTCTTCTCTGATTGCTCTGGCTAGTACTTCCAACTCTATGTTGAATAGGAGTGGTGAAAGTAAGCATCCTTGTCTAGTTCCTGTTCTTAAGGAAAAATCTGAACTGTTCAGGATGATATTGGCAGTGGATTTGTCATATATGGCTTTAGAAGTGATCTACAGAATCAATGCAATACCCAGCAAAATTCCAATGTCATTTTTCTCAGAAATGGAAAAAACTATCCTAACATTTATATGGAATAACAAAAGATCAGGAATAGCCAAAGTAACCCTGAGAAGAAACATAAAAATAAAAAAATAAAGCTGGAGGCATAACACTACCTGACTTTAAACTATACTACAAAGCTATACCAAGGAAAACAGCATGGTACTGTCATAACAACACACACAGATCAATGGAATAGAATAGAGAATCCAGAAATCAACCCATGCACCTACAGCCATCTGATCTTTGACAAAGGCACAAAGTCTACACACTGGAGAAGAAACTGCCTCTTCAGCAAATGGTGCTGGGAATACTGGATATTCATATGAAGGAGAATGAAATTAGACCCATGTCTCTCACCATATACCAAAATCAACTCAAAATGGATTAAAGAATTAAATATACACCCTGAAACAATAAAACTCCTTAAAGAAAACATAGGAGAAACACTACAAGAAGTAGGATTGGGTACAGACTTCATGAATATGACCACAAAAGCACAGGCAACCAAAGGAAAAATAAACAAATGGGATTATATCAACCTAAAAAGCTTCTGCACAGCAAAAGAAGCAATTAACAGAGCAAAAAGTCAAACAACAGAGTGAAAGAACTTATTTGCAAAATATAGATCTCACAAAAGATTAATATGCAGAATATACAAGGAACTCAAACAACTTTACAAAAAAAAAGTAACCCCATTAAAAAATGGGTAAAGGAGCTGAATAGCCATTTCTTAAAGGAAGATATACAAATAGCCAAAATACACATGAAAAAGTGCTCAACATCACTCAACATTTGGGAAATGAAAATCGAAACCACTTTGAGATATCATCTCACTCCAGTTAGGATGGCTAATATCTGAAAGATTGAGAATAATAAATGCTGGTGAGGTTGTAGAAAAAAAGGAACTCTCATACATTGTTGGTGGGACTGCAAAATGGTGCAGCCTCTATGGAAAATGGTATGGAGGTTCCTCGAACAATTACAGATAGATCTACCATATGACCCAGCTATCCCACTGCTGGGAGTATACCCAGAGGAATGGAAATCATCATGTCAAAGGGATGCCTGCACTCCCATGTTTATTGCAGCACTATCTACAGTAGCCAGCAATTGGAGCCAGCCCAAAAGTCCAACATCAGATGAGCGGATAGGGTATATCAACACAATGGAATGTGGTATATCAACACAATGGAATATTACTCTGCTGTAAAGAAAGAATGAAATACTACCATTTGCAGCAACATGGAGGGACTTAGAGAAAATTATATTAAGTGAAACAAGTCAGGCACAGAAAGAGAAATACCACATGTTCTCACTTATTTCTGGGAGCTAAAAACAAACAAATAAATAAATAAATAAATACTCAAATAAATGGGGCTGTGGGGGGAAGAAGACACAGCAATCACAACAATTCCTTGAACTCGTTAAGACAAATGAACAGATATGATGTTGATGGGTGAGGGGAGGGGGGAAGGGAGGGTAGAAAGAGGAATTTGTAATGGGATATGAAAATCAACTACATTGTATATTGATAAATTTTTTAAAAAATAAATAAATAAAATTTAAAAAAAACCCAAAACCAAATCCTTGGACAAATACTCGTTGAATTTATTTTTTTTCTTAACAGTTTTCCCTACTAGACAATGAATGACCAAGGACCTAGAAAGATGCCTGTCAAATAGAAGACTCAATAAAAGCTCACCAAATTGAAGTGAACCTAACACACCTGCTCTTGCCATAAGTGCATTGCTTTCAAGTAAGTTTTCTCTCTTTTGGCTCCAGTCTTGAAATACAAATTGACGTCTCAGAATTTTTCCTCTAATGCCCTTGTTGGAAAATGTTAATAACGGCTCAGTGGCAAGTGTGATTAAGCCTTCCCTTCTCCCTTATTTAGATTGGTGTCACTGCACTGGCTCTGAGAGAACCGTAAATACCATTAGCACTGCTCCACCTTGACAGAACAAACCATTCCCTAGAAATCGATAAGGGCTTCTTTCTGTAAACGAATTTGGTGGTGGCAAAACAAAACGTTGCCTCAATTGCCATCCATTTCCCAGTTTTTCATAACTTTCATTTATTTCACTATATCCCTTTCTCCAACTAATGCAATGAATGCGTTTATCCTTGAAAAATGGGGATTAGCAGAATTTTCTAACACAGAGGAAAATGATACCCCTTAACCAAGCCCCTTCACGTATTTTAAAATATTTGTTTGGTTATTTTGCTTAATCACTTGGAATTCTGACTCTTATTTGTCTAAAAGGAATCAATGACCCACCAAGGCATGAAGTAATTCAAAGGCAAATTTTAATTCCTTGACTGGAATAAAATATTTGTACTTGTAGTATTAAAGAGGCTATCAGGATGGTTTCATCTGAGTTTTATTGTGTGATATGATTAAAGAATAAAGTAAAGTTTCCCTCTGGTTCTGTGGGAAAAAACACAACGAGTTAATATCTTACACCTGTGAAGTAAATAAATTTGGCAAATGTATCTCAGACAAGCATTTGTAAAAGCAAAGTGTGTATGAAGAATGTGAATCTTTTGTTCCCTTAAATTTCATTTTTCAACAAAGAGTTAAGAAAAAGTTCAAACCAGCACATATTGTTGGAGTGACATGTTGATTTTAAAATTTTCTGTTTTTATTTTTGTAAACACAATTTGATGGTTAGTAGATCTCAAGAATCCCCCTTTTTTTTCTAGAAAATGAAAAATTTAGTGCTGAGAAAAATATAAAATTAAAAAAAATTACTCAGAACTCTGCCTTAGTTAGATTCCTTTTGGTGAATGATTTGAAGAATAATTAAATCAGGGAAAAGTACTGCAAAACTATAGAGTACAGCAAACAAGAACAACAAATACACAGTCCTGTAGTTTTCCCAAATTAACTGAGCTCTGAAAGTCTTCCATGGAATGGTTGTTTTAGAATTTTTACGTTCAATTTTTTAAAAAGTAATTATACAAGTAGTCTGGGGTCACCTACCAGCTCTGACGATCGGCCACTTAAAAGAAACTAAGTTTCTATGCCTTATGATACTATTTCTACATCTGGAACACAGAAACATCTAAAGAATTCCATTTTTCAAGGTATTCTCCATTATTCTTATGATATGCTTTTGAGAGACACCTAGTGAGAACTTGCAACCCCATTCTGAAGGTAAAAAAATGTATAATAATTTAGGGTATTTGGGTCCAAGGTCACTCATTTCAACTAGGAACACAGGCCAGCAACATGAATATTCAGGTGAATTGTTTCATTGGATTCATATTATATTTATTTAATAAGTAATTCCTGCATAGTTAGCTGGCTAGTTAATAGAATACAATGATGCCTTATTAAATCAGGACAACCAGGGATGAATGTCATCTGGAAACTTTTCAGATGATCATATAACACGCGTATCTTGCTTTTCCATGTGCACGAGGCTCTTGTATCTGTTTTTTCATTCCATCCTCACAACTTGTCGTTGAATGGCTGTGAGAAAACTGAAGCTAAGAAACTTGCTGATGTTTACAAAATTAGTTGTCATCAGGGGTGGGATTTAAAGCCTGGTATTTTAACTTCTAGGCAAATGTTCAAGAAGGAACTTCAAGGAACTATCAGAAATAAAAATTATCTGTCTTAAGTTTCAGTTTAAAATTGTTTCACACACATCTTTTAAACATCTATTATTTCTTTCCTGGCATTCACAGAGAAAGGGTAGTGAGTATAATGTAAGCTTCTTTTTCTTTTCTGAGTCAGGATGGGCATAATTAATATTATCACTGTACTCTGCTGTAATAAATACAGGCCGGCATCTACTTTTTAATGTTTTTCTCCTATTTCTCAACGGGAGTTTGTCAGATGCCACCTCTCCTGATATGTGTCCTAGCTTCAAAGAGCCTTTCCTTTTCTTTCCTATTTCATCTTCTAATGTTATGCTTTTAATATACTCTAGGCAAAGAGACTAGGCCATTAATCTTATTAAATGTATTGGCATGGTAAAAAATAATGCAAATCAGTGAGAGTCTGAAACTGCCAAACTTTAGTGTGCATAAACACTACTTGGGGAGTATAGAAAATACAAATTCATGGGACCTATGATCCGAGATTCTGATATGGTAGATCCAGAGTGGAGCTCAGGAATCTGCATAGTAACTGATGTCTCATGTATCTTTGAAGGAGGTTTTCTTCTGTCTGTAGTATCATAAACACTAATGTGGGAGCTATTACAGATTGAATTGTGTCCCCCCCAGAAGTTTAATGTGTTGGAGGCCTGGTCCCCACTGTGACAGTTTTAAGAAGGTGGGAAGTCCTATTATGGTAATTAAAAAGTGGGGTCTTGAAGAGGTGATTAGATTGTAGGACTATGCTGTAGTGAATGGATTAATAATGGTGGTCAGGGGTGTGGTCTTGAGGGCTTTAAAAGAAGAGCATTTGAGAATTTCTCTCTTTCTGCTATTTCTGCCGTGTGAGATCCCTGCATTGCTGTAAAGCCACTTGCAAAGAGGACCCTCAAGAGATGTGTTCTCTGACCTTTGGATTTCCCAGCCTCTGAAACTGTAAGCAATAAATTTCATTTTCCTATGAATTACCCGGGTCCATGTATTTTGTCATAAGCAACAAAAATGGACTAATACAAGAGCAAAATACATATGTTTCATGCATGAAGTACATGACATCAATTCCATTTTGTTAAAAATGTTTACTTCAGGTTCTAGGAGAGGCAAAATGATTTAGGGAAAGTACATAGAATTTAGAGTCAGTCACACCTGGATTTAAATACAGTTCTGTTACTTCCAAATTAAGTGACCTTGAGAAAGTTTTATAAACTCTTTAACTACTATGGCATCATCTGTAAAATAACTCCTCATCCCCTCAACTCACATGGTTGCTGTATCTGATCAAATGAAATAGAGCCTGGGAAAATGTTTTCATGTATTATATAATTCTACACAGTTGTTTAGAATTTTACAGTTTGTTGTTGCCAGAAGACTTATTGAAAGATCAATCGTTACTTTTCTGAAGTTCAATGGTTTTTCCATTGGTATAGCCAAACTGCTGCTATGCTATAATTTCTGTCTGCATCAGCAACCAAGACGTAACTTTCATGACCAGTAGACCCGGGCTATCAGCACTCCAGGACACATTAGGAGCCAAGTTTGTTCAAGATTCTGTTAGAAAGTGGTGGTGGTGGGGTGGGGGGAGTGAAGAATGAGCAGAGAAGAGCCTGCTCTCAGAGAAGTGGAAATTGAAAGGTTTTATTGCAGCAGATTCTTCCTCCAGGTTCCGCACCTGCTCAGTCACCCGACCCTCCCAATTTGAATAAGTGATTAACAGCTCATTAACAGATCATTAGCTAAATCAGCCCAGTGTAGTGAAGAGGACCCAGGTTCAATAATTCCCCTGGATTATCACCAAATGCAGACCAAAAAGGAAATTAAATAGGCCTGATAAAAATGCTAGTATCTATGCTATTTTTATATCAGGATGAAGTAATGTGGTTTGTGAAAAATGACTCTTCCCCTCTATGTTCAGGAAAGCAGAAGCTTGTCCCTGAATTCGTTACCCTCCTGAGTACAATTCAAGAAGAGTCTTAGCTCCAGCCCCTGTCCCCTTCTCACATTTTCCCAAGTGTCTGGGTTGAATTCATGATTGCTACTTGACCACTGGCAATTTCAGTTTTGAGTCTCTATACCCAACAGCTCTTTGTCCACGGGTCAGATATTGGCTTGGGCTGCCTGGTGATTATTCTCTGCTCTTCATATGAGAAACTAACCTCTTCCCCTTGGTTATAGTTTGGTGAAAGGATGGGCACCTAACATGAACTAAGCCAGTCAGACACTCCCTTCCTGAATCTCTTGAGCAGAAAACACTGAAAATAGTGTTTGTTCCATTTCATTTTGGAGGTTGGCTCTAAGTAGTCACTGTGTTTCCTGCCTTCACAAGTGCCTTGGTTTCTGTTTTCTGCTTGTTTCCGAGACTGGGTCTTCAGCTTCCCCTTAATTCTGTGAGTAGCCATTATTTTTCCCACATATCACCTTTGCCCAGGCTACCCTGAGTCCATTTCTGTTGCTTTCAACGAAAACTCTAGCTGATAATGTGAACATTTCAGTTCCTGCTTTCAAACTGGAGAAGAGAAACTGAGTTAAGTCTTAAAATTGGAATCAGTTGTGCCCTCACATTTCCTATTTAGATGGCTTCCTCTTTGAAAGATGCTTCCATCTCAGAGATTATCCACCCGTTGTGGCACATGCCAGAAAACTGGAATTCGTGATTCCTTTTCCCATCAACCCCTACCTTTAGCCATCAGCAGTTCTGATCGTTTTACCTCCAGATTACGTATAGAATCTGTTCATTTGTCTCAATCTTCACGGCCACTATTGCCTTCCTACAAAGTATTTTTTCTCACAGAAGCAACATAACCCCACATTTTAAAAGTGAATTGAATAACCTCTCCAGGTTACTTAACCACCTTCAGTGGCTTCCTACTGCACTTAGAGTAAAATCCTGGTGAGCATCTGCTGCCTCCTCTCACGCCATTCCTTACTGGGTGCTCTAGCAACACTGCACACCATTCAGTTCCTTGGACTGGCTGAGCTATCTCCCAGCTGAGGGCTTATTAAATTATCATGTTATTCCCTCTTCACCAGAATCTTTCCTTTTTATCCTTTAGGTCTTAGCTTAAGTTTCTTGTCACCTCTGCAGAGAGTCCTTCTCTGATCATCCTATTTAAATAAATTTTGTTTCCTCTAAAGGACTTGCAAACTTATGATTGCAATGTATTTGTTTGTTTACTTAGTTATTATCTACTATCTCTGTTAGTAGGATGGGCATAAATTATAGCCTGTTTGAAACAGTCCTAGTCAATATCTGCTGTCCCAGCAAATTATTAATGGTGCTCCATTTCACTCTAAACATGTCCAGGCTTGGACAATAAATTAAAGGTCACACTACCCTTTAGAGTACATGTATTATAAGAGCAATACTAATGTTTTCTTTCTTTAATTTTGCCAGTGCTCATCAAGTTTCTAGAAGAAAAGTTTTCTTGAGGACCTTACTGACCCATGATTAAATTATCACTATCAAGAACCTCACAAAGGGGTCTTCAAGGACATTATAACACTGTAGTCTCCACCTCTATTTTACTGTGGCCTATTAGATTTTTTTTACTGTCTCCCTATGAAAACTTGTATTTTTCATCCTTCATAAATTGCTAAAGTTAGGTTACATGTGATCACTTGGTGAAAAATGCCACCATTCTTTTCTTTTTCCTATTCACCATTTTTCTCTCCCTCCTTTTTTTTTTAACCATATTCCATCTTTTATTAGGCCACTTGAGTTTTCCCTCTCTGTCTTCCAAAATGCAGTCATCTCTTCTTCTTTTCTCTTTAAATTTGTACTCTGACATCTCAGTTCACACTCTTGCTTTCTTAGTGACTCAGGCTCCCACCCTATTTCCAGCAGCTGGGGATTTGCAGCAAGGTAATTAAAAGCATGAACAGGTTTTATAATACCAAGATCCAGATTACCATCATTACTGAGCCACTTAGCTTTGTGACCTTAGACAGGTTACTCAAACTCTCAAATCCTTAATTTACACATTTTTAATGAACATGATAATATTAACACAGGGTTATTTTGAGGATTAAATTATATCTGTGTACGTCTCTGGAACACGTGAATAACATGGTTGATGAATGCCGTCTTCATTAGTGTCACTGTTAAGTGAAGCACTTAGCACAGTGCCTGGGACGAGTAGATCCTCTGTACTTGCTATCATTATAGTGCATGGCCTGAACATCCATCCTGATCACCAGGATGACACCAGAGAATTCCTACGGTCACAGCCTGCTGTATCTTCACTTAATCTCTACTCGAGCCTTCCAAGACCAGCACCATTAGACTCCAAATCTCATCTTCACTCACAATGGCTGTACACCACAAATTAATTTTTTTCTTTTTCTTTTTTTCTTCCTTTTTTTATTCTTTCCCTCCTACTTACCCATTTTCCTACCTTCCCGATATTTATAGCTATACCAGCCTACTTTCAAAAATAAATACTTTTTTCTTTAATCCCTAGAGAGTTAATTCTTAAAAATTTCTTATACAGAACATAATTTAAAAACAGGATTAGAAAGGATTTAAGGAAATAAACTTGAAAAACTTTTAGAGTACTCATGAACTCATATCTAGTGTAATCCTGAAGCTACTAATCCCATTAAGATGGCCCCTGGTATTCACGTCCTTGTGTAATCTCCAGCATTTGAGTGTGGCTGGACCTAGTGACTCCTGCTAACCAATAGAATTAGGGAAATTTGATGGAATGTCACTTCTATGATTAGGTAACAAAAGTTGTGACTTCTGTCTTGCTAGCCATCTCTATCATCTTATTGTATTGTCCACTTTGATGAATCAACCTGTCATGCCAGCGAAACCCACATGGTGAAGACTTGAGACCAGCTTTGGCCAACATCAGCTAAGCACAGAGGACTTTAGTTCACCAGCCTGTGAAGAACTGAATCCTGTAAAAAACCATACGAGCTTGCAAGCAGAACCTTCCCCAGGGGAGCTTTGAGATGACTACAGCCCAGCCAACACCTTGATTGCAGCAGGTGAGGGACTCTGGAGGAGAAGATCTGGTTAAGCCATGCCGATAAAGAATGGCATTTTAAGCTGCTAAGTTTTGGGGTTTCTATGTTACATAGCAATCACTAGATCACTAATGCACTTGGCTTGCCTTTTCTATTTAGTTTTCCTCATCTTGAATTTAGGACACCGAACACTAGGTGTTTTAAAGCCTTGCTCCCTGGATGCCCTGTAAGCTTGTACTATCTAACTTTAATTTGATCTTCATCATTGCCTGGAAAGACCTTGCTTATTCACGATTTCTTTTCTATGCCTGTATACATCTTTCAAACTTATTCTTACTACCAACATTCTCATCTAATAACTCATCCTCTGATTTTAGTGAGAAGTTTAACCTCAGTCATCTCCGGTTACCGTGAGTTCCTTCTTCTAATTTCAATATTTCCTCATGTTTTTAACTATTCCCCACTCCTTTTCTTCTCTATCAGAGGACGTGTTGGAACTCTTCCTTTCTGATGACCAACCTTCAATCTCTGCTCACTATTCTGTCCCCTCCTACTTTCTCCTGTACTTTGTAATAGAAATCAAACTGTTCTTCCTTTGTACCATTTTACTTCTAGCCCTTTTACACGCATACAGTTATACCTCACCTATCCTATAAAAATAACAAGAAGAAACCCCCAAACAAACAACAACATATGTGGACGTTCTCTCTGCCGTGACATCTCCTTCCGTTCTTTACCAGGAGTAGTCTACACTTAGTCCCCAGCTTCCCCATCGCTTCTTCAGTCATTTACAAGTGTTAAGTCTGCTTTCACAGAAGAGCTTCCATCTTGGCGAAATACCATTGCCTCTCCTCAACTTCCATCACAGCAATACTTACTCCATCCCCTGCAGTCTTTTTGAAACTTAAAACAATAGATTTGTGTCCTCTGGTTGTTCTTTTGTTTTCTCCAGTTCTTGCTTTCTTTTTTCTATTCACTGAAAGGGGACCCGGGGAAAGAGTCTGTCCTCAGTTCTCCTTTTTTTATTTACTCTTTGAACAAATATTTATTAAGCACTTTTTATGTCATAGACATTATGGTAGACACTACATCTATGATTTTTCCTTCTCCTTTGCCTCGGTCCTTATTTTAGTTTTCACTGTTGACTGGAATTCATTGTATGAATTTCTTGTTAACTCCTCATGGAAGTCTTTGTAACTGCTCATTTCTACATTTCCTCTCCCTCAACCCTCAAACTTTATCCCTGCCTTCATCTCTCCCAGTGTACTGTTTGCATTATTTCTCACATCTATTCCTTGCATTGCCCCCTACTGCTATCACCCTAAGTCAGGCCCTTGTGGTTCCCTTCCTAAGCTATTGCAATAGTCCCTGACAGTTTCTCTTTCTTTTAGTCTGTCTCTGCCCTGTTCTGTTCTGTCACCTTCCTTCCCTTCCCTTTCACCCCTCCCCTTCCTCTGTCTTCCCTCTTCATGACTACTATTGGGTAAATGTGGCTTTGTCTACAATAGGTCTCCAAGAATTTGTTCTTGATCTTGGTTTGCCAATGCAAGTCTTCATCCCTGGAGGTTCTGGCTTAGTTGATCCAGGGTGAGACCAGAGCCATGGTATTTTTACTTTTACTATGCGGCCAGAATTAAAAAATACTAACTCGGTTCACATGAGAAGCTTTAGTGTTTTTTCACCAGTCTGTGAATGAGGCCCCAATTTCCTAATCTGACATTTCAGGCCACACTATGGTTCCAAACACATTTAAAATCTTAATTTTTAGTACATTCATACATGGACACTTATCCAACTGAACTATTTGCTATACTCATACATCGCTTGAGATCTTCTATAAGTACAATTCTGCCTATAATATTTCCATTATCCAAAGTTTGTAATTACAGCAGGCCTGCTATTACTGCCTTGTCCTGATTTCTTCACTTGTCAAGATCCTAGTTACACATATGAAACTTGCAAAATGTTAAGAAACACACTAAACTTGCAGCATTCAAACATTTAAGCAAAGGACATGAACAGACATTCACAAAAGATAAATTGCTCACAGCTAGTAAGCATAAGAAAAAATTTACGGAATCAAACACAAATCTAAATGGCAATAAGATATCTGTTTATTTCATATGATATCAGTGCTTTTTAAAAAATAACATTTAATCTGAGAAGAAACTTGTGAGACTATCAATTGAGAATTGAGACTGCAATTGAGAATGTAACTTGTAGTTTGGTTTTTGCCATTCATGGCAAAATGTAATGAGAATCCTAAAATCATCTTTGATCTAGTAATTCCACTTACACAAATTTATCCTAAGGAAATGATCAGAAATTCAGACAAAGGTTTATATGTAAAGACATTTACCAAAGTGTTATTTATCCTAGCAAAACACTGAAAATAAATTAAATGTCCAATAGCAGGAAAATGGCTAAATAAATCATTCACATGTTGGAATGTTTGCATCCATTAGAAACAGCATTTACAAAAATCATAATGACATGAAAAAATATGGATGATGCTAAGTGAAACATCATCTAATGGCTTACATACATTATTGTTTGGGATGGACACTTATTCCCTACTCTTCCTTGCATGGAAAGAACAGCACAGTTGCTGAAGTCCCTTCTGGTCTGTCTTTGCTCCCTCACACATTCCACCCCTTGAAAAGAGTAACCTGATGGTGGGTGAGTCTGCACACTCAGTTCTTCCTTCTTCCTTTCTCATTGTTGTCTCTTTGGCTCAGAGGACCCCCATTTTGGACTTTTCCTATATGCAAAAGTTTTTCAAGGGCATCTTTCTGAAATAGGGAGGTCCACAGTTGTCCAGCCGTGTTTGTCACTGTGTGGGTAAATCTGCCAAAATTTATGTTCAGTTGTGCTAGATGATTTACATATATCATTTCAATTAATATTCACAAAAATTCAGTGTAAGTTCCCATTGTACAGATGGGGAAATTGAGGTTAAGCAACTTATTTGTTTGCCTGACATTCCCCAATCAGGAAAATGAGAGGAGATGAGAACTCAGGTCTCATTGATTACAGGACTTGTGCTTTTTTTTTTTTTTTTGTCTTTTGTCTTTTTCCGTGTCCGGCAACAGATCGCAACCCTCAGTGTTGCCCCCGTACCGGACCGGGGACCGGCAACGGGATCGCAACCCTCGGCGTTGCTCCCGCGCCTCGCTCAACCAGTGAGTGGGAACCGGTCCGTATGTGGGATCCGAACCCTTGGGCGGGAGCGCCGCCGCGCTTCCCAAGCGGCGCACTATCCAGTGCGCCACCGGGCTGGCCCAGGACTTGTGCTTTTAACCATTTGTATCACTGCCTTCCTGACAGAGAGGATGCTTCTCACTTTAAAACAAAACAAAGTAACCCTCAAAGCAAAGCACAAACCCTAGTTCAGCTCATAGGGATGGAACCGATCTCCAGGCATGTTTATTTTGTACTTTTCAGGAACTTCCTCATATCAGTTGAAGTGTCAAAAAATTACATAATAAATAAATGTCCAATTTTCAGACCATGCTTCTGAGGGGCGTGAGGAGCCTGAAGTGAGAGGATGATAGTGTCAATGACTGTCCTTCCCACCCGTCTGCCCTGAGCCACGAGTGCCCGTGAGGGAGAAGCACAGCTCTCCAGAAACTCCCACAGCCCTGAGCACTCTTCAGTAAGATGCTCTCTAACAGCATGTGTTGCCTTCAGAGCTCCAGTAATTGCTTGTAAATCCTACTAGGCCCTGGAAGCTTTTGGTCCATTTATCCTGCTCCAATGTGCTGTGCACTAATAAACCAGAATGAGAAACTAGAACTTGGAATCATCTCTTGGGAATTGAATACCACAGTAAGATGCTAGTTCGTTCCTATCAGATATGATGGCTTGGAGCAAACATCCATTGTACAGCAGGCTGATGTACAAACGTGTATGCAGGAGGCCTCATTTTGGAGGAAAGCAAGAAGCACCTGGAGCCTTCCTTGGTCAAGACAGGCTAGGTCCAGGAATAATCACAACTTCTCTTCATTGCCAAAAGACGTTTGCAAAGTGTTTGTTCCACTATAGCTCAGGGCTGGACACAGAGCTTCAAGATTTGGACAATATTCTCATTTTCTAGAGTTTACAAAGGGTATTCTCTCTCTCTTTCTCTCTCTCTTTGTGTGAAGCTGGCTGGTTCAGGGATCTGAACCCTTGATGTTGGTGTTACAAGTCCATGCTCTAACCAACTGAGTTAACTGGCCAGCCCGCAAAGGGTCTTCTCAATTTATCCTTGTTCGCCCATTGAAAGAGTCGAGGAAAAGCTCCAGGGTAAAATAGAAATAGTCCTGCACCCTTTGTCTGTCTTTGTATTAGGTGCTGTGAGGAGATGGACGCTAATCTATCCTCATCAGCTCAAATCTTTTACTTGATACTCACCATGTATCCAGGTCCTGTTCTAGACCAAAACCTCACTGAAGCAGCTCCATAACTGTGTGTTTTCTTTCTCTCCATTCATTTCCTGCACTTGTAACTTAGCTCCATATAATACCTGCTATGGTCTGAATGTTTGTGCCCCCACCCTCCTCAAATTTATGTGCTGAAATCCAAACCCCCAAGGTTGACAATATTAGAAAGTGTGGCCATTGGAAGGTGATTAGGTCAGGAGGGTGGAGGTTTCATGAACAGAATTAGTGCCCTCATAAGAGGCTTGAGGGAGCTCTCCACACTTCCACCATGTGAGGTGAAAAGACAGCTATCTATGAGAAAGCACGTCCTCACCAGACACCAGATCTGCTCGTACCTTGATCTTGGACTTCGCAACCTCTAGAACTGTGTGAAGTAAATTTCTGTTGTTTATAAGCCACCCAGTCTGTGGCATTTTATTAAAGAAGCCTGAACAGACTAAGATAATCCCTGAGAAAGTTTTTCAAAAACATTACTTTTATCAAGCAAGTCTCCTACTCAAAAACTATCAAACACCCATTCTTCTGTTATTTGCAAAGTTCAGACATGTCAACTAGCATATGAACTTGAAAAATCATCTATGCATACATGTTATAACCAACCTCATTTCCTACTATTGTTCAACACAAAGTTTCCCAGCAAAGCTAGATTTTTTATTGTCTTCCAAGCATACCAGGCTGTACACACACGCACTTGCACGCGCACACACACACACACACACACACACACATGAAGGTATCTCAAAAAGTTCATAGTCCATGAACCACAAACTTTTCTCATGGTCTGTGAACTTTTTGAAGTACCCTTGTGTGTGTGTATGCACATATGCACATATATTATACAGTGTCATCAATTTAGAGTCCCTTTTCCCATCCTCACTGCCCAATCAAATTCCGTCCTGCTTGCTATGTCATACCCTAGTAAGAAGAAGAACTATTTCATACTTAATGGTAAATATGAAGATATTTCAAGGATGGTAATATTGGGTCTTTGGGAAAAACTGTCCTGTGTAGCACAAGACATTTAATTTAAATGATATACAAATACTAGCACAAGGTGGTGTTCTTTATTATCTCCCAGAAGGAAAAGAAGGATTATAATGGTCAATCACTTTCTGCTTCAGGAGAGGTGGATGGCTGGAAGGAAGGGTGGTGTGGCAGGCTTCTCATGGTCCCAGGGTGGATACCCAAGGGGACACAGAAATAGAAAGTTTTCCAAAACACAACAAACCCATTGATTTTGCTTTTCTGTTGGTTAACATAAGACTAAACAATGTGATTGAGAAAAACTGATTATATGTATCTTTAATGATTTTGTAGATCTTGATATAAGATTTTAAAAGAAAAAACAATGGGAATAATTAGTATTGCCTTTAAACTCTGTTTCCAATTGGAGGTTGTACATTTGGCAGGCAAAGTAAGACACGAGTAGAGAACAGCTGGCTGTATAGATGGTGTCAAAGCGGGGTTTGTTTTCCTGGACCATGGTCTCCAGAACAAAGAGTTCCTGGCAAGAAACAGTGTTCATATCACAGAGAATGTGGGAGGAGAGTTTCTGACCTGACAAAAGAGCTTTAAAATGAAATGTGTGAAAGAAAGTGAAAAATGCCAAGATAAAACTGCAAAGCTGAATGCCCCTGAGGATAACAGTGACACAGAGAAGCATCACGATATAGGCTCTATTCTATTATTTTTGGGACAAAATAAGAGGGCAGAGGATCAAGATGCTCTGGCCCTAGATGTCTATATTCCAGGGCAGATCAACCCCCTGCTCCATTCTCTGGTGTTTGCTCTTTGCCAGCTCCATGCAGCTCAACTTGCTGTGCGCTTTGGCTGCAGACCAGACTGTTTGGGCTCTTGATTCAATTCTGATCTGGGTGAAGAGCAACTAATATGCCCAAGACATCTCAGCCTTGAACCAAAGGCATGCTGTGCCTGGTGGGCCAGCCACCACTGCCAGGCTTCTAGGTATCTCTGCTTCAGGTTCTTTGCCATCAATGAGGCTGAGGTCTGAAGTGCCACACAGTGAGCATTGGGCATCACATAGATTTTAGTTACTGTTGTCCTTCAGCTTTGGCTGGGCTAACTTGCTCTTTTGAACTGAGTTTCTGCCTTGATTTCTTTTAAACGTGTCTGGTTGACTCACCTAATATTTCAGTGTTTTTATAATCAGGGACAGGTCCTGAATTCTAGAGAGTGACTAAAGTAGTATAGTGCAGATGTTAAGATTAAGGGGTTTGGGGTCAGACAAACTGAGATCGAATCCCACTCATACCGTGCACTAATTTCTGTACGTGTCTATTTATTTATAAATGTGGGTTATCACAGTGCTTGGGAGTTGTAAAGAAGTGAATGCACGTAATAACTTATTTAAGTGCTTAACTCCTCATTGCACTTGTTAATTATTATTCATTTTGTTATTATTATTATCAACCCCAGGTTCTGCCAGGTGTCTTTATCTAGAGTTAGTCAGATGCTGCAAACCCAACACTTGCGTAGGGATCTCTCATTGCTTCTCAAAGCACCAGGAACTGGCACATTGGCCTACCACTTGGAATCGGCCCATCAGGTGCCCTTCCAGCCATATTGGACATTCAGTACTGCTGTCCATCAGATCCATTCCAATGTTTATACTGTGCAAAAGGCCACCCAAGCTTGTCACCTAGGGAAGGACCATCCAGCATTTTCCTACACCCTAATAGGCAGGTCTCTACTGCACTCAGCATCTTCCTCCGCTCTGCTGCCCTCATTATGTCAGCCCATATGTTTCTCCATATAGGGGAAAAAATCACAGGGACATTTTCCTACAGGACAAAGACACCATTTCATATTCATCCTTGAGGTTTTAACTGGATGATATTAGTGACTAGAATGTAGCAAGAAAAGAAAATACTCATTTGAAAAGGGAAAAAAATCACATTAAAGGTATCAGAGACTTATCTTCCAATACTTGAAGACTTGTCATGGAGACTTAGCAGTATACTTGCTTTGTATTGTTTCAGCCTGCAGGTCTAGGAGCAATGAATAGAAATGATAGGGAGGCTAATGCCAACTAATTAAAGGTGAGCTTTCTAATAGTTAGAATTGAAGAATAGAATGAGATGGCTCAAAATCATTGCCTTTCTTTAAGATTCAAACAACAGTAGCAAACTACACAAAGAGAGTCACCAGTGGAGCCTGCAAATAGAGAAGGGAGTCTATTTCTTCAAAGCCAGCTCTGGAGTAACAGAAGAAACAACTGCTCTATCAGATAACTAGACATCAATATAGAGATGCTAGAAATATTTAAAAACAAGAAAATATGATACCACCAAAGGAATACAGTAATTATCAAATACCAGACCCCATAGAGCAGGAAACCCTTGAAATGACTGAAAAGGAATTCCAAGCAATGATCTTAAGAAAACTAAAAGAGAAAATAGAAGACAATTAGAGAACACAATGAACTGAGAAAAAATATCAAGGATATGAAAGGGAAAATTTACAAAGAGAGTAATAACTTTAAAAAATGTAGCAGAAGTCCTAGAATTGAAGGATCCATTCAATGAAATAAGCACACACACATACGTGCAAGCAGAAGAAAGAATTTCAGATCTCAAAGATGGTCTTTTTGAAATAAGCCAGGCATACAAAAAAAGGAAAAAAAAATTTAAAAATGAAGAAAATCTAAGAGAGCTATTAGACAGCCTTAAGCACACAAACATCTGAAAAATCAGTATTACAGAAGGGGAGGAGAAAAGAAAAGGCATTGAAAACTTATTCAATGAAGTAATAATGTAAAACTTCCCACGTATAGGGAAAGACATGGATCTTCAGATCCAGGAGCCCAAAGATCCCCAAACAGATTCAATCCCAAAAGATCCTCCCTGATATATATTATAGTCGAACTGGTAAAGCTTGAAGACAAAGAGAGAATTCTAAAAGCAGCAAGAGAAGAGTGTCAAGTCACCTATAAGGGAGCCCCATCAGACTAACAGCAATATTCTCACCTGAAACTCCACAGGCCAGAAGAAAATGAGATGACATACTCAAAATACTAAAAGAAAAAAAAAAAGCCAAGAACACTATACTCAGCAAGGCTATCCTTCAGAAATGAGGGAGAAATTGTGTATTTCCAAGACAAACAAAAACTGCAGGACCCACTACACCATGACCAACACTGCAAGAACTCTCAAGGGAATCCTACATCTGGAATCTGAAAAATGAAAACCACTATCATGAATACACAAATAAGAACAAAACCCTCTGGTAAAACAAAAATGAAAATTAGCAAAAGAAAGAAACTAAATCTTACCACCTCAAAACCCAGCAAGCTTTGAAGATTAATAATAAAAGGGGAAAAGGAGCATCTTTAAAAAAACAATAAAATGCCAAGAGTAAACCAATATTGGTCAATAACAACCCAAAATGACACAGACTGACTGATTGGATTAAAAAACTAGAGCCAACTATAAGCTATCTTCAAGAGACTCACCTCATCTGTAAAGAAACACATAGACTAAAAATGAATGGGTGAAGAAATACATACCACAAAAATGGAAACCAAAAATGAGCAGGAGTAGCTATTCTCATATCAGATAAAATAGACTTTAAACCAAAAACTATAAAAAGAGACAAAGAAGGCCACTATATAATGATAAAGGGATCTATCTAGTAAGGAAACATAATAATCATAAAAAGGTAGGCACCCAACACTGGAGCAAGCAGATATATAAAACAAACACTATAAGACCTAAAAAAAGAAATAGTCTCCAATACAACAATAGTGGGGGACCTGTACACCATCTCTCAACATTGGACAGATCATCTGGGCAAGAAGTCAACAGAGAAACACAAGATTTAAACTATACTTTAGACCAATTGGACTTCACAGATATCTACAGAAAATGAATATTTCATCCAACAACTACAGAATATACATTCTTCTCATCAGCATATGGAACATTCTCCAGCATAGACCACATGTTAGGTCACAAATCAAGTCTCAGAAACTTTTAAAAATTCAAAATCATTTCAAGTATCTTTTCAGACCACAATGAATTAAAATTAGCCATCGATAACAACAAAATGCTTAAAATTATACAAATATGTGGAAATTAAACAACAAGCTCCTGAATGACCTATGGGTCCAAGCAGAAATTAAACATGAAATCAAAAAATGTCTTGAAACTAATACAAATAAAGACAAATTATATCAAAACCTGTGGGATACTGCAAAAGCAATACTAAGATAGAAGTTTATTGCAATAAACACTTACATCAAAAGAATATAAAGATTTCAAATAAACAACCTAATGCTACACCTCAAAGAACTAGAAAAATGATTTGATCCAAAAAAATTGTAGACTGAAAGAAATAATTAATATCAGAGCAGAACTAGATGAAACAGAGATCCAAAAACAATACAAAAGATCAATGAAACAAAAAGTTGTTTTTTTGAGCAGATAAATAAAACAGGCAAACCATTGGCTAAGCTAACAAAAAAGAATAAGAGGAGGAGGAGGAGGAGGAAGAGGGGGAGAAGGAGGAGGGGGAGAAGGAGGAC
>NW_007731821.1:113453-117935 GCF_000696425.1 Galeopterus variegatus
AGGACGGGGAGAAGAAGGAGGGGGAGGGGGAGGGGGAGGAGGGGGAGGAGAAAAGAGAAGACCCAAATAAAAAAAAAAAAACAGAACTGAAAAAGGAGACATTACAAATGATACCACAGAAATACAGAGAATCACTAGAGAGTATTATCAACAACTATACTCTAACAAGTTTGAAAGCCTGGAGGAAATGGATAAATTTCCGGACACATGCAAACTACCAAGACTGAACCAAGAAGAAATAGAAAACCTGAACACACCAATAACAAGCAAAAAGATTGAAGCAGTAATCAACAATCTTCCAACAAAGAAAAGTCCAGGACTGGAATGCTTTGCTGATGAATTTACCAAACTTGAAGAGGAATTAATACCAATTCTCCTCAAACCACTCCAAAAAACTGAAACTGAGGCCACTCTCCTACACTCATTCTATGAGGCCAGCATTACCCTGATACCAAAGCCAGACAAAAATACAGTAAAAAAAGAAAACTACATGCCAATATCTTTGATGAACATAGGTACAAAAATCTTCAACAAAATATTAGCAATCAGAATACAGTAACACATCAAAAAAATTATATAGCATGATCAAGTGGGATTCATCACAGGGATGCAAGGATGGATCAACATATGCAAATCAATAAATGTGATACACCACCACATTAACAAAACCTAGGACAAAAACCATATGATTATCTCTATAGATGCAGAAAAAGCATTTGACCAAATTCAACATCTCTTCATGGTAAAGGCTCTCAGAAAATTAGGTACAGAAGGAAGGTATCTTAACACAATAAAGGCTATATATGACAAACCAATCACCAATATCATCCTGAATGAGAAAAAGCTCAAAGGGGAAAAGCTTTTCCCTTAAGAACAAGAATAAGACAAGGGTGCCCACTGTCATTATGCCTATTTATCATAGTATTGGTAGTACTAGTCAGAGCAATCAGTCAAGAGAAAGAAATAAAAGGCATTCAGATTTAAAAAGAAGAAGTCAAACTGTCCCTGTTTGCAGATGACATGATCCTGTATATAGAAAAACTGAAAGCCTCTACCAAAAAACTCTTAAGAGCTGATGCACAAATTCAGTAATGTTGCAGGATGCAAAATCAACATACAAAAATCACTAGCATTTTTATACTCCCATAATGAAGTAGCAGAAAAAGAAGTCAAGCAAGTCCACTTACAATAGTCACCAAAAAAATAAAATACTTAGGAATCAATTTAACCAAGGAGGTAAAAGATCTCTACAACAAGAACTATAAAACATGACTGAAAGAAATTACAAAGGACACAAAAAGGTGGAAAGACATGCAATGCTCTTGGATTGGAAGAATTAACATTGTGAAAATGTCCATACTACCCAAAGCAATCTACAGATTCAATTCAATCCCCATCAAAATACTAATGACATTCTTCACAGAAATAGAAAAAGCAATCCTAGAATTCACATGGAACAACAAAAGATCTCAAATAGCCAAAGCAATCCTGAACAAAAACAAAAAAGCTGGAGTTATAACACTATCTGACTTCAAATTATACTAAAAAGCTATAGCAACCAATACAGCATGGTATTGGCATAAAAACAGACACTCTGACCAAAGGAGCAGAATACAACACCCAGAAATCAATCCACATACTTATAACCAACCGATATTTGACAAAAGCAACAAGAACATACGTTGGGTAAAAGACTGCCTCATCAATAAATGGTGCTGGGGAAATTAGACATCTATATGCAGAAGAATGAAACTATGCCTCTTGCCATATACCAAAATTGTCGGTTCTCCCACTGCTGGAGACCGACAAAGCCGGGCTGGAAGAGACCCCGGACCAGCTGGCGGCAACCTCTTATGGGGCTGAGCGGGATGATGAGTGTCGCAGGCCCGATCCCCTCTGCGCTTCGGCCCCGGGGACAAAGAAAGAACACCGAGCCAGGAGAGCGGTCAAAGCCGGAACTCTGTTTATTACAGCAGACAGGGATTTTTTATAAGGTACTAGGGGCGGGGGAGCCCTTATCCAATAGGGAGTTGACACACTGCTATCCGGGGGGAGGGGTGAGGACAGGGCAAGCGGGAAAAAAGTGCAAAGTCACTGTACCCCGGAAGAGAAGGCAGCTAGCGACGTGTACATTAGCGCTTATGAAATGGCGGCGGCAAACTTATGCCTTTAAAATGGCTACTGTTGAAAGACAGGATTTACACATGGACAGGCACCTTATGGTGGAAATGCACCGAAATGTGGCCCAACACAAAATCAACTCAAAATGGATTAAGGACTTGAGTATAAGACCCAATACCATAAAACTACTAAAAGAAAAAAAAGAGGAAACACTTCAGGATGTAGGGCTGGGCAAAGACTTTATGAGTAAGACCCCAAAAACACAAGCAGCAAAAGAAAGAAAACAAAACAAAACAAAACAAAACAAAACAAGTGGAATTATATCAAACTTAAAAAGTTTCTTCACACCAAAGGAAACAATCAACAGAATGGAAAGACAACCTACAGAATGGGAGAAGATATTTGTAAACTATACATCCAACAAGGGATTAATATTCAGAATATACAAGGAACTCAAACAACTTCAAAGAAAAAAAACCAAATAATACAATTAAAAAATGGGCAAATGAGATGAATAGACATTTCTCAAAGGAAGACATACAAATGGGGTACTTGAAAAAATGTTCAACATCATTAATCATCAGGGAAATGCAAATCAAAACCACACTGAGACATCACCTTACCCCAGTTAGACTGGCCATTATTAAAAAGACTGAGAATTACAAATGCTGGTGAGGATTCAGGGAAAGGGGAACTCTTCTACACTGTTGCTGGGACTGTAAAATAGTATAGTTGTTATGGAAAACAGTATGGAGGTTCCTCAAACAACTATAGATAGAAGTGCCATATGATCCAGCAATTCCACTTCTGAGTATATACTCAAAGGAATGGAAATCATCATATTGAAGGGATTCCCACACTTCCATGTTTATCACAGCTCTATTTACAATAGCCAAGATATGGAGCCAACCTATATGTCCATTGATGGATGAATGGAGAAAGGAAATGTGGTATATATACACAATGGAATAGTACTCAGCCATAAAAAAAGAATGAAGTTCTGCCACTCACAGCAACATGGATGAGCTTGAAGAAAACTACGTTAAGTGAAGTAACCCAGACACAGAAAGAGAAATACCACATGTCATCACTCACAAGTGGGTGCTAATAAGGGAAGGAAGGAAGGAAGGAAGGAAGGAAGGAAGGAAGGGAGGGAGGGAGGGAGGGAGGAAGGAGGGAAGGAAGGGCCACAATAATTCATTGAACTTTCGGAAGGAGAGAACAAGTCTATGGTTACTAGAAGTGGGAAAGGGGGAGGGAGAGGGGGGTTAAGGAGAAATAGGGTAAGGGACACAAAGAATAATTGCAATTTGTAATAATGAATATGTGAATAACATTGATTTGATCGTCACTTATTGTACACAAATAATGTACTCCCAAAATATGTATAATCAATTATTTTTCAATAAAAATAAATAAATAATTATCCTGGTAATTATTAATTACTCCGCCATTGAGTTTAGGGTCAGTTTAACAGCATAAGCACCACTTTTTGTCTCCTCTGCACAAACTTGGGCCTTCCAGACTCTAAAACTGAAGTTATTTCTAAAACTGAAAGTATTCCTCATGCAAATGAAAGCTACAGACACAAAAATAAAAGTAGATACAACAGAAGCCTTTAAAACACAGGCTACAAAGTTAGAAGAATATCCCAATCTTCTAACAGAAACAAAGGCTTCTTCAAAACCTCCAAAAAATTCTCGTATTCCTCTCACTACTCTCGCTTTTTAATTCCTTTATTTCACCTGATCTCAGGATACAACTGATATTGGTCTAGTTAGGGGAGTAATTAACAGATGTTTCGAGACTTAAGGTCAGATCCACCCACTAGGTGAAACAGCTGCTAGGGGAAGGTCGTCTCAGGAGACCCTGTGCCCTAAGGTAAGACTAGAGTGGAGCATTCCTCTGGCCAAAGTCATGGTGACAAGCCAGCACAGAACTGGCTCTGGGCCAGCTGTCAGTGTGCCTCAACCTGCAGTAAAAGAATCATAGATCTACCATATGACCCAGCTATCCCACTGCTGGGAATATATCCAAAGGAATGGAAATCATCAAGTCGAAGGTATACCTGTTTCCCAATGTTCATTGCAGCACTCTTCACAATAGCCAAGAGCTGGAATCAGCCCAAATGTCCATCATCGGATGAGTGGATACGGAAAATGTGGTATATCTACACAATGGAATACTACTCAGCTATAAAAACGAATGAAATACTCCCATTTGCAACAACATGGATGGACCTTGAAAGAATAATATTAAGTGAAACGAGTCAGACAGAGAAAAAGAAATACCACATGTTCTCACTTATTGGTGGGAGCTAAAAAAATAAACAAATTAATTCACCCACAAACACACACAAAA
>NW_007731821.1:118900-120505 GCF_000696425.1 Galeopterus variegatus
GGGGGGGGGGGGGGGGGGGGGGGGGGGTGTTTGGGCCACAATTATTTTTTTTTTTGAAGTTCTTACAACAAGCAAATGGAGGGGACACACTTGGGTGGGAGGGGGGAGAGGGAGGAGGGAGGGAGGAGGGAGGGAGGTTTCGGTGATGGGACATAATAATCAACTACATTGTATATTGACAAAATAAAAATAATTAAAAAAAATAAGAATCAGAAGTCAAGATGGGCAAAAGTCTGTTATCAGGTACCAGCCTACCTACTCCTCCTCTCCAGCCACTGGCATGTGGTATTAAAGAAAAATTGTTCAATGATTTCCTTTAAAGCACAGTAGGGAAGACTTTATTCAGGACCATTACCATAGGTATAGGGACCGTTGCAGTGGGATTTTGCTGTGGGGAAGAGGGATTGGGCTTAACTCCAACTACAGCATGGGCAAATGGCATTCTCTAGCCAAGGGGCAGGGTGGGGGCCAATGGAGGGAAAATCACTAAGAGGAAACATCAGGGGTGATGGGGATTCTGGCTAAACTGACCTAACAGGATTCTTGCTGAAGACCTGCCAGGGTGATCAGACATCACCTGGGGGATGGTGAAGGATGGAAAACCTGATCAGATATCAAGGGTGAAAGATATCCAGGGTGAAGGACTCTTGCTAAACTGACTTAGCGGGTTCTTTGCTAAAACTGGATTTCACAGGGAAGTCCACAGATGGGCCTAGGAGCAGGTTCAGAAGACTGACTAATGTCTGGCCAAGTAAAGAATCTTTGTCAGTGGCTTAGGGAAGGAACTCAGTCCCCAGATATGGAAATAAAGCAAGGTAAAGACTCAGACAAACAGAGGCCAGGAATTAGGGAGTTTATGAAAACACAGATTCAGGTACAGTGCCAAAAAGGCAAAAAGGCAATAGGCTTTATAATTAGACACAAGGTGCGGCATAAAGGGGAGGGGATGGGGCGTTTAGGTGTGAGAAACAGGATAGAATCCCAGTTATCAGAATCTGAACTGACCACAGATGTCTATATGTTTCCCCAAATCTCATTCTCTCCGTCTCAGCTCCTGTCCTGGTCACAGGACTCATGAAGAACCTTAGCCAATACCTCCATCCCACTTAAACTGGGTGGTTTAGGCAATATTCTGTACTGACCAGGACCATGGACTCTGGAGCCAGATTGCCTGGTTCAAATCCCAGCTCTGCAATTCACTCTTTGGGTGGCTTCAGCCAAGCTATTTAACCTCTCTGTAGCCCATTTTTCTCATCTATGAGATAGGAATGATTGTAATAATACCTATGCCAAGGGTTGTTTGAGGATTAAATGAGTTAATACAGGTGCAGCTCTGAGAATGTTGCCTGACCAGTCACAAGTGTAGTCTAGCCAATACAATGAAAGGGGGAGAGCTTGCTTTCTATCTGAAAGGGGTTTCAGTGCAAATGTCCAGGACTTAGAGGAGCTTTGATGAAGACGATGGTGATAGTTTGCAGACACTTTGCCATTAACCCTGAACTCCATCTCCTCTCAGAATCCTCCTCACTTCCTCTTTACAATCTTACCTAATGAGGAAAACCTTGACTGTACTGTCTTTTTTTTTTTTTTTTTTTTTTTTTTTTT
>NW_007731821.1:120955-133072 GCF_000696425.1 Galeopterus variegatus
TTTTTTTTTTGACTGGTAAGGGGATCACAACCCTTGGCACGGTGTGGTCTGCACCACGCTCAGCTAGTGAGCGCACCAGCCATCCCTATATAGGATCCGAACCCGCAACCTCAGTGCTACCAGTGCCGCCCTCTCCCGAGTGAGCCACGGGGCCGGCCCTTGACTGTGCTGTCTTAAGAGGCTCTCAGGCAAATAACATCTGCTCTGAAGGAGGCCAAATACGTGAGGGCTTCCAAAGAATGGGTGGAAAGTGAGGCTTCTGCTTGTGCAAGTGGGATACATTCCCCTCCAACCACCCTCAATATTGATTAACACAGGACAGAAATATAAATGTATTTCCCCCCTTTGTGTTCCTCAGCCGTCATGACTGAGCCAACTAGAGTAGCAGAGAGAGCATGGGCCCAGCTTAAATCCTGTACCAGCCCTAACTGGGTGTCCTCGGATCAGTCAGCTCATTTTTCTGAATCTCCTTTTCTTTATCTGTCAGGTGAATTTAACGTGACCCATGTTTGGAGTTATGACTATTAAGTTATATTAGGTATGTAGGGCTAATAGTAAAGTGTCTCCTTACAGGCAATCTTCCACCTCCTTCCATTTAGTTATCATAGAAATGGATATAGAAGCAAATGCAATTCTTCCACGTTCTTCCGACTCCATGCTTCCCCACACCAGGGTGAGTAAAGCATCCTGAAGAGGGGCGCATTTGATTAAACAGAGGCAGCCAATGTCTAGCATGATTCCTGACTGATGTTCCTTCTAGGTCTTCGGGCGTTTTCTGAAACAGCACTTAGTACAATCAGACAAGGGCCACTTCAGTGATCAAGGAGGTGGAAAGATCGACAATGAGAAGAATGTGTTATACATCAAGGCTGCAGAAATAGCTGTACAGGAACTGGTGACAAGGCTGCTTCACTGTGGAAGAAATAGGGGCCCCTCCTGAAGCAATGAAGAGGCAACTTAGTAACACAAAGAAAATTTAGTGTACAGTAGGAAGTGAATTTGTGGAATGTATTCCCACAAAAGGTGGAACAGTTTAAAAATGGTAACGATTCAGCTAGGGTGAGATAGACTGATTGATTGGTTATGGAGGAAAATGAGGTATAGGGGTTCATGTTTAATCACATGATGCTGTCTCTCCAAGATGGGTCCCAGAGCTAATCCAGATCCAGTCTGTGAGGGCTTTGGTCATTGGCATAGTAAGGGTCAAGCATCCCCACAAATTTCTACACCATACCCAGCACTATTCCATCCAAGGAAGCAGTCAGAATAGAAACTCAGGGGCAGGTAGTGCAGAGTTGTGTCTAAGAACGTGGATTCTGGAATCTGATTGTTTAAGTTCCTGTCAAGGCTCTCACACATATTACAAATGTGATCTTGGGCAAGTTATCTAACTTCGCTTCACTTTCCCCACAAGTAAAACAAGAATAACACCAGTCCTTACCATGTAGATTTGCTGGGAAGATTGAATGAGCTATCTCAGGTCAAGACTATCACAGTGTCCAGTATGGGATGAGCATTCCATCAATGCTGTCAGTTGCTATTGTTGGGCTTGTTGTCATTAAGATTGGGTCAGGTACTGGAGGTCAAGGCTAAGTCAGAGACAGAAGGAGAGATCCAACGTTACTCCCCCTCCAAAGGAAGTTTCCAACCTACCCTCCAGGATCACTATTTGTTTTGTTAGGACCACTCTAGGTCCAACATGGCACGTAGAAAACTCAGGCTGACAACACCTTGCTAACGTGGTCCTATAAACAGGGTTATTTACAGTGTTTGCCTTGTCTGGGCACCAAAATCTTGATTTACAAGTTGAGTAAGGTCAACCCATTTCAGAGAATAGCCTTTAAAACTACCCAGAACATTGCAAACATGCACAGAGGATTTTATGAGAGTATGTGAGCCATCGCCGGGACTTGAAGACAGTATACAGTTTACTATACATTTAATTTAGGCACAAACCTCTACTATAAAGTCCAGGTTTCATAGAGGAGTTTGACAGCAATTTCCAATTCCTCTCCCTAGTTATTCCCTCAGCCCTGACTGAGAGGATAGCCTCTGTCTGGCCTTTCTGGAGTTTGCTTCTTCCAGATGATTTCATAGTCTTCTTATGTTTTTTACTTCAGCATAATCACTCTGCAGATAGTACTTAGTTTCCTGCAGTTCCTCAGCCCCAGCACTATCAACATTTTGGGTCAGAATTCTTTGTTGTGAGGCTGTCTTGTGCATTGTAGGATGTTTAGCTACATCCAGGAGCATGTGTCACCTCCTCCTCCCAGTTGTGACAACCCAAAATGTCCCCAGGCATTTCCAAATATCTCCCAGGGTGGGACAGGGGGTATCATCTCCACCTGAGAACCACTGATCTAACAATATTTATCCAAAGATCTCTCAAGAAAATAAAAACTGATGATATTAAGAAAGAGGATAATAACATTGATTAAGTGCTGTGTGGGCCAATGCTTGTGACCTTTGTAAAGATTCAATTTTATTACATCACTGGTGTGGTATAGTGGCTACATAGCATGAGACCTGGTTCCTGACTCCTTAGACATTAAAATTTTTATGCCAGTTTTCTCAGTTGTAATATGGGGATAAGAGTTCCTCAGAGAGAGAGGGAGAGAATGTGTGTTGTGCTTAGAACAGTATCTGGCACATAAAATGTGCTATACCAATACTTGCTATTATTATGTTATTTATGTTTACACAAACCTTCTGACATAGGTACTATTATTATTTCCATTTTGTTGATGAGGATATAGAAGTTCAGAGGGGATAAATAAGTGCTTGCCCATAGAGAGAGATGCATGGCAGGATTGAAATTATAACTCAGGTCTAACTCCGAATTCAATACTCTTTCTTCCTCTTTCCTCGCTGCATTCCCTCCCTCTACCCCATCTCCTCACCACTTCATTATTTACAAGGCTTGTTTACTTTGATATGTTCTGCTTGTCTTTCTAATTTGTGCTCAGGATTGAAATTATAACTCAGGTCTAACTCCGAATTCAATACTCTTTCTTCCTCTTTCCTCCCTGCATTCCCTCCCTCTACCCCATCTCCTCACCACTTCATTATTTACAAGGCTTGTTTACTTTGATATGTTCTGCTTGTCTTTCTAATTTGTGCTCTGGGTTCTCTTTCAGCTTCCCACTCTGCAAGGCTATGTTTTAAATTACTTCAGGTAGGCACCTATGCCTAGTTTTGAGGAATTAAGTAAAACAACATCCTTAAAACACTAAGCATAGTACCTGCATAGATTCAAAATGCAATACAGTTTGCTTACTTTGTTAGTCAGTTTTAGTCTGCCATAACAGAACACCACAGCCTGGGTGGCTCAAAGGACAATTTATTTCTTACAGTTGTGGAGGTTGGAAGTCCAAGATCAAGGAGCCAGCAGACTCAGTGTCTGGTGAGGGTCCCCTTCCTGGTTCATAGATAGCCGTCTTCTCACTGTGTCCTCACAAGGCAGAATAAGTGATAGCTCTCTGGGGTCTCTTGTATAAGAAAACCCATGCCATTTGTGAGAGCTCCACCCTCATGACTTAAATTACCTGCCCAGGCCCCACCTCTGAATACCATCACTTTGGGAGCTGAGATTTAAACGTATGGATTTTGGGAGCACACACATATTTATAACATATCACTATTGCTATTGAAATGACCCTCCAGTGGGAGGAAAATACAAAGCAGATGACACTGTCAGTGTAATATTATTAACCTCTGTTCTTGGCAGTAGCTGCTCTTTCTATGACTGACGATCATATTCATTGCAGATAGAACCCAGGATGCGGCCCCATCTCCTGTACTTAGGGCTCTGTATTTAGCTCTACTAAACAGGTACATGAAACTATCCTAATACATAGCCTGTACCAGAAAGGCATATCACCTTCATTTCTGTTGGGCATTGTAGCAGACCCTGTTTATTGGCTGGCACCACATTTCTAGCTTCCTTCTCCCTTTTCTCTTTCCACGCAGAGGCAGGGGAAATTAAACACAATGTTCCCCTGATTCCCTTGCAGCTCAAGGTGGCATAGTACTTTATTATATTCTGACCTACGAGATATAAGTCAAAACCTCCTGGGGCAATAGAAAGGCTTCTGGTTCTCCAGATTAAAGAGAAAGTCACAGCTGCCACCTCTCTGTTTTCATCTGGATGCTACATTTGAAGATGCGACAGCAACCCTGCTGCATAGGGATCAGATGGAAAGAATCAGCCCTGACCCATGGAGCCGCTGAGCCCATGCCGGCAAGACCCTCCATTGGATCTTATGTGAGAAAATGAAATCTCTATTCACTTAAGACACTCAATCAGGGTTTTGCTATTTGCATTCCTAACAGATACAGGCATAGGTTAGGCGTTTTTCTTAAGGAGGGAAAGCAGTGGGTTGGGACGTATGTATATTGGGAGTGGATTCCTTTCCTGTGAATCAAGAAGCAGGAGCTGGGCAGGAGGAATCCAGCAGTTTTTACGTGTTTAGCAGACTTTTACCACTGTGGCCTCACTTGCTCCTCGACAACCCTGTGGTGGTAGATGTATTATCCTGTCCCTTTTACAGATGAGAGAAGTGAGGTACACCCAGGCTGTGCAACTGACTGACTCACAACCACACCACTAGTAAGTGTGCAGCCAGGATCAGAACTGAGAGTTAAATGATGCTGAAGCCTGTGCACAGACATGCTTTTCCAGCTCCAATAGAATGAGTGCCTTAATCCAAACAAAGATGAAAGGATCAGATCACCTAAATATCTATCCCTTAATGACTACCGCTAGCAGGAGTGGGGAATGAGAGAGATCTCTCATCACAGGCACACAATCTCTCCCCTGCATCCCCCCAGTAAACTCTATGAAATCTGGGGGTTTCTATCAGTCTGAACAGAGCAAGCTTTCTCAGCTCATGCTGTTGTCATCAGAACCATCCTTCCCCCTCCCTCCACTAAATTCTTGCTGGAAACCTCGCTTTTCCTGGTACCTTCAGTAGCTATGCTCTTCTCTGATAAACACAATTCACGTACCTGGAGGCTCCTTACCTAGATTTCCTAACAGTCTAAAGAAAATGATTTTGACAGCTGAATGATGTCAACCAACTGAGAAATGCAAAATGGAACACACAAAAAACCCCAAGGGATGCTGTGTCTGAAGAATCACACCCTTTATATTAAGCCCTAGCAAGCATCTCAGGATGGTGGCATGAGGCTGGTATCCAGGTAGCTCTTGCTGTTCCTTGCAGATGGCCAAACACCATCCTCTCCTGAGCAGCAGATGCTCAGGAGAAAAAGGATAGCAGCATGCTGAGGTCCTCCTTTGGGGGAGGGCTGGCCCTTTAGCCAGAGCTCTGCAGAATCGCAATGCGTGCATTTGGCTAGGGCACAGTGGGGGACAAAGTAGGAGGTGGTAGGTGCTGGTAAGCAGGAGAGGTTTCTCCTGTCAAGCTAAAATTTAAGCAGAGTTGGTCAGAACCTAATTGGAGGCTGACAGCTTTCTAATGTTGTCTCGAGCCTAGGGTCAGCTTTGTAATTGTACTTGCCAAAATGCCAGAATGCGCCCTTCAGAAAAGTAGCCAACCACCAGCTTTGCTTCTAGTCTTTTTTTAGTCCCTGGACTGAGCACAAGGCCTCTCTCAGGCCTCATGCCTGGAGAATAGCTGTACTTTCCTGTACTCCCATCGGGCACCACGTTGTTTCCCATGAATTGGGCTTGGCAGGATCCCAGCTTGGTTTGGGGGTTACTTCTCACTCCAGTGGTCCCAGGTCCAATCTGTAATAAGCCATATGGGATGTACAAACCACACAATGGGACTGAATGTGAAAACTGCTATATTATAAAGCATTTTGAAGATGTGTTCAAAGATTCTGTCTGTGTCAACCTAACTTGGTCACTCCGGCACCGGCAGCTCATAAATATGTGTGGATATCTCAGTCAGCTTCCTGTGTCCTGGCTGTGGCAGCCTCTCAGTCACTTCCATGATACTTCTGAGCTTTTGTCCTGGTGTTGAAGCAACAATCTTAAAAACCAAAAGGCTCTCTGAAGCTATCCTTTATCTAATCTGAGAAACCCTTCTACCAAGCTCACAATAAGACATGCAGCTGGAGCAGGAATACCTCCAATAATAAGAGGTCTTAAAGAAGGGCTTGAGGAATGTAGACAGTAGTAATAATAAAGACTGCATTGGGAGTGGGGCCAGAGCTGCATTGAGCTTTCCCTTCTCCGTGTAGTATCATGGAGAAATGCATTAGGCATTAGGAATACGGAGCAGGTGTTGTTACTTGGTTATAGATCTTATGTGGCTACAAGTATTCAAAAAAGCAGATGTCACAGGGCTTGCAGAGGGTGTAAAAGTAACTGGGATTCTTTCCTTCTGCTTACATATTGCTGCAGACATTTCCCCTGTATCCTAAGTGCCTGTATCACTAAGAACTAACTCCCTCTTTCCCCAGTCCTGGCATGGACCTCAGTGTCAACTGTTTGGGATTCTAGCTTTAGAATAGGGGCATTAAAAAGAAAAAGCCACTGAAGGAAAGAGCAGAGGAAACATCAGGGGAGAGAGAGAAAGAAGGAAGGACATCTTTCTGTCAGTCCCCCATTGTGTACTTCAAGTCAGGGGTTCTCAAGAGTGGCCCAGTCCAGCAGCTTCAACATCACCTGAGAACTTGTTAGAAATGCAAATTTTCAGACCTACTCCAAGCATATTGAATCTAAAACTGTGGGTTGAGGCCCAGCACAAAGTTTGACAACCCCTTCTCTAAAGGCTTTGGTGAGAAGAAGCTTGCCATTTCCCAAGACAGCAAATTCTGTCATTGTGTAGCTCTCCTGTAATAGTTTTTCTCTCCTTGTAGCAAGATGAATGGCATCTATTTCTCTGCAATTTCCATCCCATTGTCCCTTGTTCTTTCTTTCCTTTATTTAAATAACTTAAACACTTTAGCTGCTGCACATAAACCCTGCATTTGGCTCACCTATCTTCATGATACCTTTACTGCTCCCATTTTAAAGATACCGGAAACTGAGGTCAGGATAGATGTTTCATCTGGGAAGCGACCACTAACTCAGAGCACTTTGCAGTAAATGGTCAGAATTTCTTATAATGCTAGCCGAAGCTGACAGTCCTTATAGAACAAAAATACCCAGCAAATAAAAATCTTAAAGAGAGAAACAAACGTTAACAGAAGAAAATATTTCTAGCAAATATGATGAGAATAAAACTGATGCTTGGTGAGTGTTACTGAATGAAAATACTAGCTGAATAAAAATGCTAACTATAGGCACAAATGTTAACAGCCAAGCATAGCTGGTAATGTGCAGCAAATAATATTTGCTGAAAGAAAATATATTAACTGCAGGAGAAAGGAAAGGACCGGAATGATTTATAATAAACACACACCTAGAGAGGGGGATGCTTCCTATGGTAATAGATTGTTGCAGCATTCATAGCTTCAGTGTCAAAACGTCTCAACCTGACTTGGCAGCTTTTTATATTCAGTACTCTCGCAAGATGTCTTTACGTTCCAGTCACCAACAGCATGTATTCATTTATAAAAGGATTGTTCCCTACACTACCTGAATTGTTTGCCAAATTGCTCTCCTGTAGCTCATACACCCGCCATCACACACGTCCCTGACACCAATTCTCACCTCCTGCAATATCAGTAGAATAGGGCTGCAGACAGTGAGGTCCCTTGGCATGGAATGGCATGGTGGCCTTTTAAACAAAAAGCTGAATTGAAACAAGGTCTCCACATTCTGCAAACAACTTTCTCGATCACTCTGCTCAAAGGAAACTTAAAAAAGGAAAGAAGTTCGTTGCCAGGCTGTGTCTATAAGAGGTCATTGTTTTGACAACTAAGCTTAATTACATGAATGAAATGCTGCGTTTGCTGCAACCTACCGTGGCAGATGAAGAAAGCCCTTTTATGCATGTCTACACAAATTGACGTCGCAGTGCACTGTGGGAAGCGTCAACTGATATGAGTGAGTTGGATGTTTTGTTGTTGTTTGTTCTCAGTCTTATTTATTTATTTATGTATTTTATGCAGCAAGGCTGGGGTTTTGCATGTCAGTTGTAGACATAGTCTTTCTTCCAAGCATTGCGTTTGTTTTATCAATCTGATTTCCAAACTTTCTCTGGGCCCTACCATGACTTTAAAGTTTCAAATAGATAGGTAATAAATTATAAAAGGAAACTGTAGCAGTCTACCTTACTCGGGAGCCGATCGCTTCACCAATCTTTGACAAATGTGTGCCTGGCACATAGTAGGCAGACAATGAATATTTATGGAATAAGTGAATAAAACATGTGTCTAGAACTAGGTTCTTTCATTTGCTTTCATGGTTATCCCTGACCTGTCAACATGCTGACGGCAAGTGACTTTCACACTTCAGTGTACCAGATTGTAAATCGTGTGGCATACAGGGTGACTCGTTCAATGGAATGCTGGTTTCATGAGTCCCTCCAGCACTCACCACCTTGTTTTGCCGCAGGGTCTGAAGGGGTTAATGTCTGCAGCTCACTTGGAGAGTGGAGGCCGATGGCCAATGTTGTGTGAATAACAGAGTAAATGATTACTGCTTTGCCTTTAGGAGATGGCTTCCAGACAGGCAGCAGGAGTGGGGGCCTCTGTGCACTATGTGAGGGCTGAGGAACCTGGCCCTCCAGCAGGTGAGAACAGCCCCAGGGCACACACACTGGACAATCGCCAGAGGACCTGTGCCCTGGTGGGAAAATGGCCTGGCTGGAGGTATTCCAGATGTGAAGCAGTGAGAGCTAATTCTGCTACTGCCCCTAAGGTCAACCCCTCACACCTACTGCAAATACAGTCAAGCAGCGGGCGGACTCTGACATATAGCTTTTATCTTATGAGGTTTTAGAATTTTTTTCTCTGGCTTTAGTGAGGTATAATTAATAAATAAAAATTATATATATTCAAGATGTATAACATGATGATTTGATATATGTCTACATCAAATTAATTAATATATTCATCACCACAATTAGTTACCATTGTGGGGGGGCTGTTGAGTACATTTAAAATCTACTCTCTTCACAAATTCCAAGTAAACAATGCAGTATTATTAACCATAGTCACCATGCTGAACGTTAAATCCCCAGAATTTTTTCATCTTTTAAATGAAAGTTCGTGCCCTTTGACCAACATCTCCCTATTTCCCTCACCCCTCTCCCCTGGCAACCACAGTTCTGCTCTCTGCTTCTGTGAGTCTGACTTTTTTGAAAGTTTATTTATTTATTTAGATTTCACATATAAGTGAGATTATACAGTATTTGTCTTTCTGTATCTGGCTTATTTCCCTTAGTATAATCCAAGTGGTAGCAAATGGTGGGATGTTCTTCTTTAATTTTTTAATTTTTATTATTTATTATTAGCATATTCATTATTACAAATTGTGCTTTTTCTTTATGCCCTTTACCCAACCTATCACTCCCCAAAACCTCTCCCTACATCCTCCCTATCTCTAGTATTCTTAGATTTGTTCTCTCCTTCTGAAAGTTCAACGTATTGTTGTGGTCTTTTCTTTCTTTCCTCCTTCCTTCCTTCCTTCCTTCCTTCCTCCCTCCCTCCCTCCCTCCCTTCCTTCCTTCCTTCTTTCCTTCCCAGCACCCAGTTATGAGTGAGAACATGCAGTGTTTCTCTGTACTTGTCTGGCTTATTTCACTTAACATCATTTTCTCCAGACTGATCTATGTTGCTGCAAATGGCAGAATTTCATTCTTTTTTATGGCTGAGTAGTATTTCATAGTGTATATATACCACATTTTCCTTATCCAGTTGTCCATCGATGGACACTTAGGTTGGTTCCATATTTTGGCTATCGTAAATAGAGCTGTAATGGACATGGCAATGCAGGTATCCCATAGACATGATAATTTCCATTTCTTTGGATATATATACCCAGAAGTGGCATTGCTAATGAAAAAAATTAAAGAGGGAGGACACAAAAATGTGGAAAGACATAGCATGCTGTCAGATGGGAATAATTAGCATAGTGAAAATTTCCATTTTACCCAAAGCATTCTACATGTTCAATGCAATCCTTATCAAAATACCAATGACATTCTTCATAGAAATAGAAAAAGCAATCCTGACATTCATATGGGACAAGAAAAGACCCCAAATAGCCAAAGCAACCCTGAGCAAAAAATAAATAAATAAATAAATAAATAAAGCTGGAGGCATAACAACACCTGAGTACAAATTATATTACAAAGCTACGGTAACCAAAACAGCATGGTACTGGGATAAAAACAGATGCTCGGATATATGGAACAGAATAGAAAACCCTCGAATCAACCCACATACTTACAGCCAACTGATCTTTAACAAAGGCAGGAAGAACATAAGTTGGGGAAAAGATTGCCTCTTCAATAAATGGTGCTGGGAAAATTGGACATCCATATGCAGAAGAATGAAACTGGATTTGTACCTCTCACCATATACCAAAATCAACCCAAAATGTATTAAAGACTTAAATATAAGACCTTAAACCATAAAATTCTAAAGGAATACATAGGGGAAACACTCCAGGAAGTAGGACTGGGGAAAGACTTTATGGATAAGACCCCAAAAGCACAAGCAACAAAAGTAAAAATAAACAAATGGGATTATATTAAACTAGAAAGCTTCTATTCAGCAAAGGAAATAATCAAAAGACAAGCTATGGAATGGGAGAGAATATTTGCACACTATACATCTGACAAGGTATTAATAACCAGAACATACAAAGAACTCAACTATACAGTAATAAACAAATAATACAATTAAAAAATGGGCAAAGAAGATGAATAGACATTTTTCAAAGGAAGACATACACATGGCCAACAGGTACATGAAAAAATGCTCAGCATCACTAGCCATCAGAAAAATGCAAATCAAAACTACATTGAGATATCCTCACCCCAGTTAGACTGGCCATTATTAAAAATAACAAATGCTGGCAAGTATGTGTGGAAAGGATAACTCTTCTGCACTGCTGGTGGGACTATAAATTAGTACAGCCATTATGGAAAAACTGTATGGAGGTTCCTCAAACAACTACAGATGGATTTTATTTTTTAAGGACAAATAATATTCATATATATATATATATGAACTTGGTGGAGGGGGAGGGGGTGCAGACATCTCTTTGAGATACTGATTTCATTTCCTTTGGGTATATGCCCATAAGTTGGAATTGCTGGATAATGCAGTAGCTCTATTTTTATTTATTTGAAGGACCTCCATACTGTTTTCCATAGTGGCTGCTCTATTCTACATTCCCACCAACAGTGTATAAAGATTCCCTTTTCTCCACACCCTTGCCAACACTTCTTCGGTATTGTCTTTGTTAAGACCCATTGTGACAGGTATGAGGTGATATCTTATTGTTGTTTTATCTGCATTTCCCAGACGATTAGGGATGTTGAGCACCTTCTCATATATCTGTTGATGCATCACACTTCCTGATCTCAATCTGTATTGTAAAACTATAGTAATTAAAACATTATGGGAGTGGCATGAAAACAGATACCCAAACCAATAGAACAGAATAGAGATCCCGGAAATAAACCCATGCATATAGCTAATCTTTGACAAGGGCACTGAGTATACATAATGGAGAAAGGGCAGTCTTCAATAAATGGTGTTTGGAAAACTGAACATCCACATAACAAAAGAATGAAATTAGATTCTTATCTTACACCATGTGCAAAAAATCCTAACTTGAAATGTATTAAATACTTAAATGGGAGACTGGAAACAGGAAAACTTCTAGAAGAGAACATAGGGGGAAAGTTCCATGATATTGGTCTTGGCAATGATTTTCTGGATATAACACCAACAGCACAGACAAGCAAATCAGAAATAAACAAGTGGGGGCCGGCCCCCTGGCTCACTTGGTGGAGTGCGCTGCTGGTACTGCCGAGGCTGCGGGTTCAGATCCTATATAGGGATGGCCAGTGCGCTCACTGGCTGAGCGTGGTGCGGACCACACCGATCTGAGGGTTACAATCCCCTTACCGGTCAAAATATTAATAATAATAAAAAATAAAAAAAATAAACAAGTGGAATTGCAGCAAACAAAAAAGCTTCTGCACAGCAAAGGAAACAATCAACAAAATAAAAAGGCAATCTACA
>NW_007731821.1:133774-136811 GCF_000696425.1 Galeopterus variegatus
TGTGCCTGCACCGCAACCGGCAACGAGATCTCAACCCTTGGCGTCACGCCCGCACCGTGCTCAACCAGTGAGCGGACGGGTCTCTATATGGGATCCGAACCCTTGGCGGGAGCGCCACCGCGCTCCCAAGCGCCACACTCTACCAAGTGCGCCACCTGGCCAGCCCCTGAACAGACACTTTTAGATTATGATTTTATTTTTTCCTGGGATAGGAAATTGCCTATGTCAGGAATATGAAGAGTGTTCAAAACGTTCATGGAAAGATTCATATTATCTTTTAATTCTATTTTTCCATGAACATTTTTATGCATGCTCGTACATTGTGGTACAGAGAATCTAACCAACATCTCCCACCCTGCTCTGCCAGATTCTCCCACCCTTGTCCCCACCTCTCCAAATGAAGCTGTACTCCATCCCTTTTTCTTAAATAGCCTTATGAACTGGAGCTGGGGTTGCAGGTGGGTTCGATACAGGTTGGTTGTGGTGTCATTTTGAGAGCATTGGCCCTGGGAAGTCAAGCAGTTAGGTGCAGGTCCTGATCCTGCTACTTACTTACAGTATGACTCCTGTGGGAGATTTTCCTTCACTAGACCTCAGTTTTCTTAGCCACTAAATGGTGAACAATGACAGCTGCCTTTCTGACCCACACAAAGCTGTTTTAAAGACAAAATGAAATAATAATTGGGGATGCCCTTTGAAAACTATAAACACTATGTAGACCTGACATGTAGTTTTTAGCAGCTGTGATTCTGTGAATTTGATAATCATGAAAAGAGCTGGAGAGATAAAACAAAGAGGCTGCTAGAGGGAGGAAGGGATGCTCCCTTGCCACAGCACCACAGTTAAGAAAGATAGTCCCTTCGAGGAGGCAGGAAACATGAGAGCTGAAGTGCTGACAGCAGTGCTAGGATTGGGGGGACAGAGGAGACCTGTGAAGTCAGGTGATCGCTAGCCTAATGGCTACACAGTGATGAGCATCTGCACCAAATCTCAACCCATCTCCCCAACCAGAGGCTTAAGCATAACAATATAGCAGCATTCCAGGAACAGCACGGGTTCTGATGCCTGAGTCCTGATTCTCTCACTTATGATATTGTTTTGTGATCCTTGGCAAGATCCACTTAACTTTTCTGAACTCCAGTTTCCTCATCTATAGAATGGGGGTGATTTTAGAACCTGTCCGATGAAGCTGTAGAAAGGGATGTGTGCAGTAATTATGAAACCCTTGTACATTTTAGGCTCTCAATAAGAGATAGCTCAATCAGTGATCCACAATCTATTCATCTGCTTCCTCATTGACTGAGAACATCTCACAGCCCTGGGTAGGTGCCTTCACCCAGGAGTCATTAACAGTTAGGAACTTTTTCAGTGGTAAAGGAGCTGGCTAATGAACGTCATCACCAGTACTAGTGATGAGGAGTGAGACTACGTTACTGCACGTAATTGATACTACTTTCTGTGTATCAATTATTGCTTATTGTTCACAGAATACTGGAAGGTCAGAGAACCTCTGCTGGCTCAGGAGGCTCTCTCTTTTGCCACCATGGTGTGGGAAGGGCTCCATTCAGCTAGACTTACCAAAAAGAAGAAGAAGAAGAAAAAAATAGGTTTGTTGCCTTTTCCTTTGTGCAAATGCTCCTGGAGGTACCATATAATCAGAGCAGGGCCATGACAGTCAGCTCTCCCCATATCCCAGCAGTAATACAGCATTAGAAGCAATTAGAGCTTGTTCTAGGTTGTTTGTAAGATGATTATTATAGCCATTGCAGGGACATTTCAAAACAGTGGAGTTAAGGACTACAGTGGGCTCCACATTTCCCAAGCTGCTAATGAGGGCGGTGCTGAGAAGAGCCTCAGAAGCAGAGACAGCCGCAGCCTGGCACATCACCCCTACTGACATGGCCTGGCCCCCACATCTCCAGTGGGGGACCCTTCAGGCCAGGGATGGCAAGTCTTATCTCCTAAGCAGAGCTGCTCAGCAGAGGAGACTGGGCATTCGTAGGAGGGGCCGGGCCTGAAGCTCAACAACCTATGCTTCTGTTTCCATAGCCCTGTCAAAAGGCCCTTCGGTATCAGAACATCTGACCAATGGCAGGGCCCTGGCCATGGTCCCACTGTTCCACCCAGCACCATACACAAATACTTGACCATACTCGATCTGGAAGAACTTCAACCCCAATCTTTCACAATTGCATTTAAGCCCATTTTTGTTCAGGGAAAATCGAGTAAAAGCTGATCAGTTTGCAGTCTAAACTCATTCACCTGCTGTAGTGGATTGAACTATGTCCCCCGAAAACTCGTTGAAGCTTGAATTGTGTCCCCCAAGTTTTAAGTACTAAAAACTTAGCCTCCACTATGACTATTAACAGGGTGGGAAATATTATTGGTAATTGAAAGGTGGAGCTTGAAGAGGTGATTAGATTGTAGGACGATGCAGTAGTGAATGGATTAAAAATGGTGGTCAGGGTGTGGTTCTGCAGGCTTTAAAAGAAAAGGAGAGTCTGTCTTGCTCTCTATCTGCTCTCTCTGCTTCCACCATATTGAAAAGTGAGATCCCTGGGTCACTATTGCCACCACCAGATGGACTTTGGACATCCCAGCCTCAGAAACTGTAAGCAATAAATCTCGTTTTTCTTTATAAATCACCCAGTTTCAGGTATTTTGTTATAAGCAACAGAAATGGGCTAATATACCTGCCTTTCCTCTATCATTCTCTGTAAACACCATTTTTCCAGCTCCACAGGTGCAGAATCATGGGGTGATCTTCTGCTCTCCCCTTTTCTTCATTCAAAGGGGAATTTATTTAATGTGTGCTTACCATGTGCCAAGCAATGNCCATAATAATCATATACATTGTATATTGACAAAATAAAAATTAAAAAAAAAAAAAGAAAAGGAGAGTCTGTCTTGCTCTCTATCTGCTCTCTCTGCTTCCACCATATTGAAAAGTGAGATCCCTGGGTCACTGTTGCCACCACCAGATGGACTTTGGACATCCCAGCCTCAGAAACTGTAAGCAATAAATCTCGTTTTCTTT
>NW_007731821.1:137601-139815 GCF_000696425.1 Galeopterus variegatus
GAAGAGGTGATTAGATTGTAGGACGATGCAGTAGTGAATGGATTAAAAATGGTGGTCAGGGTGTGGTTCTGCAGGCTTTAAAAGAAAAGGAGAGTCTGTCTTGCTCTCTATCTGCTCTCTCTGCTTCCACCATATTGAAAAGTGAGATCCCTGGGTCACTATTGCCACCACCAGATGGACTTTGGACATCCCAGCCTCAGAAACTGTAAGCAATAAATCTCGTTTTTCTTTATAAATCACCCAGTTTCAGGTATTTTGTTATAAGCAACAGAAATGGGCTAATATACCTGCCTTTCCTCTATCATTCTCTGTAATCACCATTTTTCCAGCTCCACAGGTGCAGAATCATGGGGTGATCTTCTGCTCTCCCCTTTTCTTCATTCAAAGGGGAATTTATTTAATGTGTGCTTACCATGTGCCAAGCAATGTTCTATGTGCTTGGATTATATCAGCAAATGAAACAAAGATTCCTGCCCTCAGGGAACTTACTTTATAAATACGTAAATAATGTTGCATGGTAGAAAGTAATAAGTACTAAGGAGAAAAGAAAAGTAGAACAGAGAAAGGAGGATCAGAGTTCTTTAAGAACTCATAAATCTTATTCGGACTATGACAATGGTCTCTTCTGGGGTTTCCCTCCTCTGCCTAAAGCCCAATAGTGTTATCATCATTGACCTAAGCAAAAGTCTCATAGCTTCCCCATTACCTACTGAATCAAGTTCCAACCCCTCCACCTGGCCATGCATGTATCATTCTTAGCCTGTTTCTGCTCAGCCTTCCTCTACCTCATGCATGCTGTGTGCCAGCTAGAATAAATGCTCCATTATCACCCAACATGCCCTGCCCTTTCTTGCCTTATAGTGTGATATCTGACAGAGAAAGGAAACTAATATCGATTAAGCTCTGCTAACAGACAGTACTTTGTACACCTCTTTACTTCTGAGGTCGCACAGTAGAATGTGCCAGTGCCAAGAGCCAGAGCTCTGTCTGTCGGAGTCCAAATCTGTTGTTCTTTCTCCCAGATCACATGACTTGTTATGAATCTGCTCCCCCATTTCACATTGAAACTCACTGGAAGAAGAGCTGTGCCCATTCAACTTGGCACCCCCAACTGTGGTTGGCACAAAACCTTACACACATTAGGAGAAAGAAATATTATCTGAATTAAATTTCTTTGAATACAATGGAATGAAGTTGAATGTGCTTTTATAAAGCTGTTAATTAACCGGTCTTTCTGCAGCCTCCTGTGTAGATTTAATCTGCTGGTTCTGTTCGTCAGCCCTTCAATAATCTCCACGTGTCTCTCCTGACTTCCACACTTGTTCTCTGAAACCCTCCGTGGGCCCAGAGCTGTGCCTATCTGAGAGCCTTTTCAAGGCCAATAATGTATATTTCTTTATTTGTGTCTTTCTATTATCCTTTATTCATGTTCTTCCTACCTGCCTTTTTTCTATTTGAGATCTCTTTATGGACAATCATTCTGCCACCCGAACTTCATTCATCCTGGCACACGCAGAGTCCTGGGAGCAACCTTGAAGCCAGGCCCCACAGGTCTTGGGTTCTGGCTCAGCTTCTGATCCTCCTTAGCTGGGGGTTGGGGTTGGGCTTCAGGACAACCACCACTGCTCTGTGCCTTGGCTTCCTTCTAGAGAACTACACATCCGATTTTTAAAAGCCCTTCCAGCTCTACTATGCGTGATTCTCATTGTTTAATGTACCATAACTAATAAGTAAATATTTACTCACATTAACAAGTAAATTTAGATCCTATTTGATGTAGTGGCACTTCGAAGGCCCTCTCCAGAGTGTTCTACCTGAGCAACACCTGGCCAGGCAGCTTTGATTTTTGCCTCCTTGAAGCAGCTTCAATTTCCGCAGGCCCCTGGTGATCAGCACACAGCCCCCCAGACAGGCCTCATGGGTGGAGAAATAAAAATCTTGAAACACCCACTTACTTATTCTGACCAATTCCTGCCCTCTCTTCCTCAGTAGCTGCCAAACCACAAAAAGCCACCAGCGGCACGTGGCCCCGTATTCAACCTCACAGATGGACTTTTGGTAAAGGGGGACGAGTCGCTAAATAAATAGAATGCATTGTAAGTGTTGATAGATTTTCTGTTCTGTCCTGGCATTGTACTCAGTGGAGGATTACCGCTGTGTGTGTTTAAACGTGACAGCTGTTTCATTCACTCCCTGGTGTGTTGGAGAAGCGTG
>NW_007731821.1:139848-140692 GCF_000696425.1 Galeopterus variegatus
CCTGCCCTCTCTTCCTCAGTAGCTGCCAAACCACAAAAAGCCACCAGCGGCACGTGGCCCCATATTCAACCTCACAGATGGACTTTTGGTAAAGGGGGACGAGTTGCTAAATAAATAGAATGCATTGTAAGTGTTGATAGATTTTCTGTTCTGTCCTGGCATTGTACTCAGTGGAGGATTACTGCTGTGTGTGTTTAAACGTGACAGCTGTTTCATTCACTCCCTGGTGTGTTGGAGAAGCGTGATAAAGCCAGTGATATGCCTTCAGATCCGTTAAAGTGAAATCCTCCAGAAAATGAAATAGAATCGCCTCCCAACCCTCTCAGTCCCCATCTTCCTGCTCTCTCTCCATATGCATTTCCATTTATTGGATTTTGTCTTTGATTTCTAATGCTCTAGATGAGAAATACCCCTAGAAGACCTTCCACCTCTGGTTGCTGGGCATCCCTGAAGCAATCAGCTTCATTTTGGTACCCTGGGTGCAGAGGGAAGGCAGAGCATTTAGAAACCTTAATTAAGGAACATTTAGGAAGATAGGCTGATGAGGGCCAAGATTAGCAATGGATTTCACTGTTGCCTGCCTTCGACTTTCTGTTTAATTATCACGAGGAGAGCTGCCAGCAATGCAGGAGCTGGAGTTTTGTGAGTGAACTACACTGACCTGAATTCCTATTTCATTACATTTCACTTAATTCAGGAAAAGGAGGCAATTCTTTAGATCCTAGGGTTGTTGAATGTTAACCTTCAGGCCACAAGAATGAGGGGGAAGGAGTGTATTTTATCCTGAGCTCTACCAATTCCAAGAGACATAATCCTGCCTGCATTCCAAAACCTCTTACTGTTT
>NW_007731821.1:141163-146425 GCF_000696425.1 Galeopterus variegatus
TCACAAGATGGGGATACTAATTCCTATTTCACAGGAAGCTTATAGGACTAAATGGAAAAAGACCTAGTGTAACATTCAGCACAAAATAGGTTGTCAGTAACTGTTAGTTGAATCAAAGCTAGTTCTACTCCATGCATATAGGGAAAGTGAGGAAGACCTTCTGAAGAAAGCCAGAGGATACCCCACTTTTATTTGGGCCTGTATTCAGCTAAAATAAGAGAATAATAAATATAAAAATAAAGTGCACTACTAAAGAAATAAAAAGTTAACCAATTGTATCACATCCATATAATGGAATACTTCTCAGCAGTATAAAGAATAGACATGTATCATTTTCTTTAATAAATAACTAGCTACTCAAATTAACTTGATGGTAAGCCTCAGGGACTGACCCATAGTGTCACCTCCCATATCTATCTAAGGTGACAAGCTCATACAATAACTCTTTGTTTTATCTTTTCCCTTGGAAAAGGTAAAAAGCACAGTGCAAAATGAATTGTCAGACACAAATGGCTACATACTATATGGATCATTTATATAACATTCTGGATGGAGACAAAGCTTTGGAGACAAAACTCGGATCAGTAGTTGTCAGGGATGGGGGTGACGAGAGGTAACAGAGCACAAGAGAACTTGTCAGGGTTTGGAAATATTCTATATTTTATTTATAATGGTGGTTACACTTCAAATTTCCTAGTATGTAAATTGAACCTCAGTAAACATGATTTTTTAAGAAGTTGGAAAATATAATTTATTTTATTCTCTCCCTTCTAGAAGGATATGACTTGTCCCCATTGTGAGATGCTGAGGATCCTCCAAAGTCATTCCTAGAACCTGGGACCCACTAAATCCCTAGGGAGTATTCTCTCCCTTCTAGAAGGATATGACTTGTCCCCATTGTGAGATGCTGAGGATCCTCCAAGTCATTCCTAGAACCTGGGACCCACTAAATCCCTAGGGAGTCCTTGAATAAACATGAGGGGTTTTAAAACCCCTGTACTTCCATGCAAATGTGTACAAATGAATTCTTTTGGGGAAAAGTCTCATAGTTTTAAGTAGAAGGTCAAAAGTTACTGTGACACACTGCCCATCTCTGTACAAGAACAGCAATGAGGTGACAGAAGGGAGGGAGGGAAATTATGAATAATTTTTCAAAATAAAATGGAAAATTAAATGAGAGTTATTATATGAGTTTTGTCACCATGGTTGGACATGGGGAAGCACTAATTTGAAGTCAGTCTCTGAGCTTTGCTGTCAAGTTACTCCATTAGCTGGTTATTCTTATTAAGAGGATGCTAACCTTCTATGCAGGTTTGTTCCTGTGGACCCATAGTGTCATTCACTTTGACTTCCAAACTCACAGCAGGGAAAGAGGAGGGAGACTTGCACAAATCCTCCCTAATTCAGGCAACTTAATAGGTTCCTTGCACAGTGCCTGCGGAGGTTTGAAAATGAAAACAGGGAAAGAGGTCACCGAGGATAGGTAGAAAACAGGATGCCAAGCACAGCTTAATGGAATCCGTGGTATTGATCCAAGTGGCAAATGCATAGCATTGTAACAGTATTGGAAACTCATGCTGGGCACTAGCTCAGAAAAGGCCACAGCTGCTCATTTGCAAAAATATCAGGGTCTCAAAAGTTATTGGGGACCTTTGGGAGACAAATTGCTCGGAGCCCCTTTAATAACTACAGCACACTCCCATGCCTTGATGAAATATTTCCATCATCTGAGAAAGCCCTGAAAACACGCTTCTGCCAGGGCTGCTGTTATATCACGTGCTTCCAGACAGGAGCACTACTTTGTGTCTCACACACTGAATAATTAGTCAATTTGAGATGCTGATGGTGATGACAATGTAATAAGAGGCTGCAATAACAAGCCAGCTGTGCCCCTCTATGGGCCTGAAAGAATGGGTCACTTTGGACAAGCCATTTCCTATGCTCGATGTTCACCTACAGCTCCTGGCCACAGAGGCCCAATTCATGTTAATGAAGTGCTGAGGAATATTCACTTCTAATACAGACATTGCTATAATAACAATGGGAGTGCTGCTTCTACCAGGCCATGTAGATCTCCATGTTTAAGGACGCATTTGCAATGATTAATGAAAGCCCCTTCTCACATGCCTGCCCACCCCCTCCTGCACCCTATCCCTGTAACGTTGATGATGCCTGTCCCACCAAGCCCAGTGCTAACTTTTAGTTTTAAGCCACAGGTTTTAACAAGAGATCCCTAGGTCTGACATGATCCTAATAAGGCTGAAAAAGCCTCCTTGCTCTCTGGTCATATTTTTGTAACTGCCAATCTTAACAGGCATTCCCCAGCAGAACAGTTGATATGTAGGCTAGAAACGCATGAGCCCAGCACTGGGACCTGGCCAGTCACATGAACGAAAGAAAAGGGGGCTCGAAAGCCACGTTCACAGCCTCAGGTGCCTGGACGTGGATGCGGAGTGTTAGTGAAGTAACAAGGAATGGACATTATGGCATTTGGTAATGATATACAACCTTCTCAAATGTCCCCAGGGCTTGGTAGTGAGGGGATGCAAGAGTAAAGAACCTTCCCCATCCCCCCACCCCCACCCCCACCAAAAAAAATTTAGAAGACATGGGCTGTTTGTAGGGATGTCAGGGGTAGTTACATATGCCAGAAAGACTCTTGCCTGGAAATGCAAGAAGCCGAGGGTGGAAACTTCATGGATATAGAATATAAGAATAAGAGGATGGAATCGAGGGGTATCTTTGTCGGAATATATCACAAATTGCTCAGCCAGACAGAAAGAGTGGATGGCATATTTTTTATTCAACAACTAAACTAGCTCAGAAACATGATGCCCTGGCAATAGGAAACAAATAATTATTTACATTTTGGTTAATTTTTTTGTAGAATACAGGAAGCAGCAAATGGTATGGTGACTATACAGTACGAACCAACAAGAAGAGTTTTTTAGTGACATGAAACTGACATGAAAGTGACCACGTCATTCTGGTGTTCTTAATATCCAGAGAATAAAAAGCTGGGCTGAGTCAGAGGAGGATTCTAGATCTTTAAAAGGAAGCTATCAAAACATTCAGATAAAGATAGATATGATCTTATAGCAGGAGACACAAGACAAAATTGGAAGGAATTCCAAGACCAAAAAAAAAAAAAGAGGCACTTTAAATCAGTGTTGCAAAGGGAGCTCTCTGAACAAACAATGGAAATAAAATAATTAGTGATGAATGTAAAGAGTTGGCATACATAGATGCTAGAAAAACTAAATTGCAAAATGAGCTGTGGCCAATGGCATCTCTTTGAAGACAAACAGTACCAAAACAGGACAGGCCTATTTGGCTTCATGGTAAAATGCTGTCATGTCCAACGTAGACAAAACTTCACAATGCTTTTAACTCTCAGATTTCCTATTTTCTGTCAAAAAGAATGATCTCTATGCTGGAAATGGCAGATCCAATTATTTTAAAAGGGAAACAAACCCATGGAGAGATTTGTAAGAGAGTGCATTCATACCTTATGCCATAAGCAAATGAGTGACTTCTGGAAAGAAGATGGTAACTTCTGTAATCATGGTTGGAAATCTCTGAGCAATCCTGGAGAATGGAGGGAATGCTGGGAAACAGGCAATAAGCATATTTGTTTGCAATTTTTAAAACTAAGAAATTTTCTTTGTTGAATCCAGAAAATTCTATAAGTCTGCATATCTGGACTTCTGTATGCTCTGGCTCAACTCAGATAGGAGACAGGTTTTAATAGAGTGTTAAAGGGTCTTAATGCTGTTGAATATTTTATCAGTGACTTTGATGTACATTGAATCTGTGACTGTTTCACACTAGAAAGTTACATGATGTGTTGAACGGATAGAACTGAGATCCAGAGAGATTTAAATAAGTGACGTTGGCATGTCAAGTCTAACAAGATAACATTTAATAGATGTGATCTTAAGCTTCCTAAATTTAACACAAAAATATAATCTCACTTATTCATGATGGGTGAGATAAGGTTTATTAGGGACTTGTGAAACAAACAAACTGCAACGAGAAATAGAGATATCTGATGTCACAAGTGTAATAAAAAGGTTGAATGAAAAGATTTATGTTTCTGCCAAAAAATCCTAACAGAATCTTAGAAAATGGAATTGATGGCCCTATTCCATACTGATCAGACCATGACTGAAATATCACATCTTCTTTTGGAGGGTCTTGTTTTACATGGTGCATCAGTAAATAGAGTACATTTGAAGAACAGAGTACATTTATATTTTTGCTAACCTCTTTAATATTAGGCTTACAGAAGACAACAGGATTCTCACATCTGCTTTCACATTCAATCACAAAATATGTAGCTGGAAAAGGAAGGATTCACAGTTTCAGTCAAGATAGTGGAATAGACAGTCCCCAGCATCACTTTCTCCCACAAATCAACCAATTTACGACTATTAAAAAGCAGCAACAGCCAAGCTGGGGCCACTAGAGCTCAGGGGAAGAGGAGGAGAGACCTACGGAAGGCATGAAGACAAGAGAAGCTATGATGAGAGAAAGAAAGAATAGCTCTATTTCGAGCCCCAGACGCTTCCAGGCAGGAGCTGGTGAGTACACAGAGCACAGCTGCCAAAAGCCACTGCTGTGTCCTTTGGATGAAGTTGCTTGGAGGCTTCAGGGGAGAAGAGGGCCTTGGTGGCCACCAGAAAGCAAGACCACTAATAGGATTCCCATGGACCTACTTAAGAGTGGGGAGCCACAACAACTGACAAAAAGGAGCAACTCAGAGCCGATGAGTCATACCAAGGGACCTGCGCACAGCCCGTCCCATAGGAAGTGTTTGGAGTGTGGGCAGTGGGGGAGATGGGCCCACCGGGAAGACACTGGGGAGTGGCATGGACAGTTGATCTGCCCCTCAATCAGCACAGGACCACTCAATGGAAGCTGGTCAGGAATATAGAACTGCAGGGTGAGTGGTTTGATGAAAAGACTCAGGCCCAGATCAGAGTTTCAACACAACTCAAGTGCACCAGATCTCACAAGAGCTGGAAGTACCTATAAAGTCAACCATTAAAACCTGAGCTGAACAAAAAGGCTTCCCTAGGGAATCAGCAGCAAAGCAGCAATTTAGCTCAACCACAGAGCTCAAGTGCTGGTCCCCACAGGAAGTTGCCCCATTTTAGAAGTAAGCAAAGGACAATAAATTAGTTACAGTGCAGAGTTGAGGTGGTAGAAACAGCAAATAATCCAATACAGAACTGGAGGAAAAAACAAAATACCCACAGA
>NW_007731821.1:147578-148367 GCF_000696425.1 Galeopterus variegatus
CCCACCCCAACTGCTCCACAACATCATAGAATGTAAAAAAAATAATATTAATAAATAAATAAACCTAAAAACAAGAACAAAAGGAAGGATTCTATTATTAGCCTTTTGGTTAATTGTGGATATTCTTTGATACGACACCAAAATTCAAAAGTTTTATTTTCTTGCAAATTAGTTGCAATGTAGAATCTGAAACAATATCAGTGAATGTTTTATAATCTGTTACATTAAAATCCATGGGTTTTTAAAATGCAAATCCAAGACATTACACTTTGTAGACATTACACTTTGAAGACATCTTTTGACCATGTGTGGTTTTATAACATCATGTATTGGTCATTTAGTAAATACTCATGAGATCTCCCAAATGTTGACAAATTTCATTATCAAATATCAAAAAATCACATTCATTAGTATTGTAGATGTGTCAAGCTCCTGGCGAAAGATAAAAGTTTTCCAAACTTCTATTTTCTTTTGAATGCTCCCATTATTACAATTGACAATATTTGTTTTCAATGATAAAACTGAAAGATGTGATATAACAGGCCTGCTTCATTCATGGGACCAAAAAAAAAAAAAAAAGTCAAATACCCAAGTTTGAATACCGTAGTCGTGTGTCCATCATTCTTTCAAGAAAAAATGGTGTTTCGTGAAAAAAGCAGCTAGTTAGCTCACACCACAAACAAGTGCACATATACGTTTCTTCAACAAAACCATCACAACCTGTTTATGCAGCAGAGGCGCATTGTGTGTATGAGGGGACTTTGAGAAGTTCATGGAAAGACACGTATT